>NC_090649.1:437915498-438215498 GCF_040937935.1 Hyperolius riggenbachi
CTATTTACAAGCCCGTATTTTCAAAAGTAACAGGAATATATCCTTTTGACATACATATTTAAAAAGTTCAGTCCCTAAGGTAACTAATTATGTATTTTTTTTATCTGTCATTTTTTTATGCAAAAACGTTTTGTTTGGGTATTTATGGGAGAGTGTGGGAGGTAAAATGTTAACTTTAAATTATGTGTGGGTCTTTTTATTGAAATAAATGTATGTAGGTGAAATTTTTTTATTTGGCCACAAGATGTCCTCACACATATTCTTCCACACGGCACTAGACTCATATCTACGGGAACAGTCTTCCCGCGGGGCCTAGTTATACTGCCCCAAACACGGCTAGTGGTTAAAGTGGAACTCCACTTTCATTAAACATATCGGGTTACACAGCACAACCCATTGTCCAATGCATCGCAGCACACCAGTGTAAAATCTGATCCGATCCGAATTTCTGATAGAAACGATTTTTCAATAGAAATTGGACCGTTAGCTTTCATAAAATTTGGAGTAGTCCATTAAAATAAACTACTGCAGCCAGCCCTTCCTGCCATTTAGTGAATGGAGATTAATCTTCCTGTGGAAGTGTCACTATAAATTACACAGTGAATAAGCTAACAAGTTAATTATGAATAGTGACAATGCTGCGGAGTCATTGACCGGCGGTTCAATAGCAGAGCAATGAGAGCAGAGCCCAGGCATTGCTGCGCAGACAATTGTCCATTTCATTACTGGGCCATCCAAACATGACTGTGCCGTCTCTCTGTGACTAGCTGATGCTTTGTGACCGCTATCAGTATACAGCTCAGTACGGGTGTTAGAGGACTGTCACTGACTGCCGCCAACTCACACTTTTCATAGGCAGTTGCTATGCACCTCTACATGTTCCCTGATGTTTCCTGATGACTGTACTTGGAAGACTAGTGATTAGCGATGGTCGGAAATGGTGATTTCCAAAAATACTGATACTGCGGCATACCGATGGTAATCTAATTTCTGACTTTCCATAACTACTGAATAGTTACTCTGATTCACAAAATACTTCCGACTCAGAAGCATTAGACCTATCAGAGAATGCAGAATTTTTCAGGGAAAATTGAATTACTGTGGTCATTATAGACCAATTACAAGACTCGGATATTACAGAGTATTTTTCGAGTCTTCTGATTGGTGTAAAATGTCCATGGTTTTCAGATTTTAACGGCTAATTACTGCATTCTCTGATTGGTCCTATACTACAGAGTATTTCCGATTTTCCCAATTACGGAAATCGGACAACCACGGAACTTTTAGGCCAGGTGCAAGGTGAGAGTGCTAACCACTTCACCATCCTGCTTCCCCCCAGAAAGATTAGCAGGACTGACAGGCAACTAGTATTGTTTAAAAGGAAATAAATATGGCAGCTTCCATCGGTCTCACACCTCGGGTTCCTTTGTACGCTGCATTTTAATTAGTAGAGACGGACAAGGCGATGCAAATAATGGCACTAGTCTAGTTTAGTGGACCCAGCAGGAAACCTCATAGGGATTAATTCTCCAATCACAACACCATCTACAGCATGAAGCCTTGTGATTGGCCGAATAGTGTGGGTGTAGTTTACTGCAACCTATCTGAAACCTATCAGTCCGAGAGGCTGCCGTCCACCCAATCACATTAGCGGGATTTCCCCTATGAGGTTTCCTACTGGGTCCCCTAAAGTCAACCCAATTTACATGAAATAAATCTGGATATTTCATGTCAATTGTATTCATCTTGGAATTAGGTCAATCAAATCCACTTTCTGATTACTTTGATTGACCCAGTTACATACAATTTGCATGCAAACCTTGACTTTTTCGCATCTCATTGACTATCCATACTCATTAGCAAATATCAAGGTTAATTGTGAGTAGGGATGATCAATGAGATGCAAATATGTCTGAGTTCATGCAGATTTATGTAAATTTTTATGCACGTATGTGCAGCTTGAAAATGGACCAATCCATTTAAACCTGGGGGGGGGAACTTGATTGGTCCATTGAAGCTGCATATATTTGCATATACATTTGCATAAACTCAAATATTTGCATCTCATTAATCATCCCTAACTATGAGCCCATCCATTGTTTTTTACAGCACATCAGCAGCAAGATCTGGAATTACCTCAGTAAAAAGCCATTAGATGTCAGAGAAGGTGGTCAGCGCTCAATATAAACAACCTTGTGCTCCGAGACAATCCCATTAGTTGTCCTATAAAGCAGATATCATGCGCCTCGCTCTCAATATAAACAATAGCTTTGCTCTGAAAAAGAGATGGAAACATTCCAAATACTTGTTACACAAAGACCCCCCTCCTCCCTTCCTCTCTAACCGAATCCACCTTTTCCCTGCATTGATGTTGAAAGGTTTGGATATTACCTTTTAACCCTGTTATTCCCTGTGGATCGCAGCCGCGGCTGGCTCCGGCTAGGCACGGTGCATCCCAATAAATATTTATGTACCATTCACTTATCTCCCCGGCTGTGTTTGGCAACTTCATTAGTCCTGGTAAGGAGCCCAGGCAGATAAGCAGTGATGCAGGAAGGCACAGGGAGAACTGAGCTGGCCCCCAGACATTAGATGGAGAATTGGAGATCAGGCGTTTGTAAACAATCCGACAGCCGCATAATCCTTCTGTCACTCTCGTATCCTACAGGTGCAACTGGGTGTTTATTGCACACCGCACTGGGGATCAACGGAGCAACAGCTGAAATATTTAATAGGCGATTCTATCTTCACATTAAAAGTGCTACAAGCATGTCAGTGCTGCACACATTTTGTTTAATGTTATAAGGAATGGCCTTTCTGTATCTGTAGAATTTAACCACTTTTAAGCAGTATAAGGCCTGGAACCCACTAGGAATCGCTGCAGTGCTTTAACCATTTAACGACCGCTCCCACGCCAATTGGCGTGGACGCAGCGGCAGCCCCAGGACCACCTAACACTGATTGGCGTGCACTCCTGGGGGCTCCACTCTGTCATCAGTCTCCCAGCGGCGATCACTGTCCATTTACAGTGTACAGCGCTGCGATCTAGAGCAGCACTGAACTGCGGACAGCCGTGTCACACTGGCCTGGCAGGCTCATATGTGATTCGCTGTCATAGGCTGATGCCTATGACAGCCGATCACAGTGATTGGCTGGAGGGAGAAGGGAGGGAGGGAATACAATTTAAAAAAAAAAAAAGCAAAATGTATTTAAAAATAAATATAATAAATATTTGTATAAAAATAAATAAACATCCCAGCAGGGATAAGAGCGCACCAACAGAGAGCTCTGTTGGTGGGCAGAAAAGGGGGGGGAATCACTTGTGTGCTGAGTTGTGCGGCCCTTAAAGCTGCAGTGTCCTAATTTGTTAAAAATGGCCTGGTCACTAGACGGGGTTTAAGCTCGTGGTCCTTAAGTGGTTAAAATTGCTGCAGCGCTGTGTGCAGTGATTCCTAGTGCAATTGTGATCGCGATTACCCGACGCTTTGAAGCGCTGTACAGCACTTCCGATTAGCAATTCACGTATTTTGTTTTTGTAAAAAAACGTTCTTATACTTACCAGACATCCGACTTCCGTCTGTAGCACCACCACCTAAAGGAAGAGGTAATAGTAGAGGCCTACACTGATCACATTTTTTAGACCCACAGCTCGCTACCCGCAGCCCGCTACCCGCACACAACCCGCAACTTACTTTCTGGTTAATCTGGTAGCCGCACCCGTTGACCTGCTACCCACACCTGACCTGCAACCTGATTAAATCAAAATGGGTACCCTACTCGCATTTTGGGCAACCCACGGGTACCCAACCTGATGCCCTGCGCAGGTCTAATTTTTCAGACCCGAACCCCCGCTACCCGCACCCGCACCTGACCCACAACCCGCTTTCTGGTGAATCTGGTACCCGCACCTGACCCGCACTCGCAGACCCGCTACCCGACCCACAACTCGCTTTCTGGTGAATCTGGTACACACACCTGACCCGCACCCGCAGACCTGCTACCTGCCCCCGACCCACAACCTGATTAAAATCAAAAAGGGTACCCAAACCTGACCCGCATTTCGGGGAACCCGTGGGTACCCGACCCAATGCAGGCCTCTAGGTCATAGGTGCTTCTCTATGACCAGTAATCAGAGACTCTTCCTTTAGGGGGGCGGGGCTACAGATGGAAGAAGTAAACACAGAGACCCGGTAAGCATAATAAAGTTTATTAAAAGGGTAATCGCTCGACCCCTCAAAGCGCTGCAAAATCGCTTTGAAAATAAATTTTTGCAGCGCTTATATATACTATACATTATATACTTTGCATTGAGCACAAATGCTCAAAATGCTACGTCATGCGATTGCGATTACCCCTAATTGCAATCGTACTAATGGCCCCTCCCCCCTCACTTTCATTGGCAAAGCATTTTTGGGAATCGCCGGCGCTTGTTGGTGATCCCAAAACGCTGCCAAAATCGCCCTATTGAGTTCCTAGCCTAAGGCCGGGTCACACTTGGCAGAATCGCATGAATTTTCCCCATAGAACACATTAAAAAACTCATGCGATTCTGCTAAATGTAACCCTGGCCTAGGAGCTAATCTAAACATCTATTCACACTCAATAATTTCGCTCATAAAAGGGAACCTGAAGCAAAAGGTATATGGAGGCTTCCATGTTTATTTCCTTTGAAACAATACCACTTGTCTGGCAGTCCTGACTGCTGTAGTGTTACATAGGGGGTGATTACAGCTGCCCAGAATCCCCCCTCAGACCAGGACTGGTGCAGTGTCTCAGGACAGGCACAAGCTGAGACACCAGAATATTTGCAGGTTTCCTGCAGCTCACATCATTGCCCTCTTTTTTCCCTGCTACAGTTGACTTTGGATGGAGCAGCAGCGTGTGTACAGAGCATGGAGCAGCAGCGTGTGTACAGAGCATGGAGCAACAGTGTGTGTACAGAGCATGGAGTAACAGCGTGTGTACAGAGCATGGAGCAACAGCGTGTGTACAGAGCATGGAGCAGCAGCGTGTGTACAGAGCATGGAGCAGCAGCGTGTGTACAGAGAATGGAGCAGCAGCGTGTGTACAGAGCATGGAGCAGCAGCGTGTGTACAGAACATGAAGCAGCAGCGTGTGTACAGAGCATGGAGCAGCAGCAGCGTGTGTACAGAGCATGGAGCAGCAGCAGCGTGTGTACAGAGCATGGAGCAGCAGCAGCAGGTGTACAGAGCATAGAGCAGCAGCGTGTGTACAGAGCATAGAGCAGCAGCAGCGTGTGTACATAGCATAGAGCAGCAGCATGTGTACAGAGCATGGAGCAGCAGCAGCGTGTGTACAGAGCATGGAGCAGCAGCAGCGTGTGTACAGAGCATAGAGCAGCAGCGTGTGTACAGAGCATAGAGTAGCAGCATGTGTACATAGCATAGAGCAGCAGCGTGTGTACAGAGCATAGAGCAGCAGCAACGTGTGTACATAGCATAGAGCAGCAGCATGTGTACAGAGCATAGAGCAGCAGCGTGTGTACAGAGCATAGAGTAGCAGCATGTGTACATAGCATAGAGCAGCAGCGTGTGTACAGAGCATAGAACAGCAGCAGCGTGTGTACATAGCATAGAGCAGCAGCATGTGTACAGAGCATGGAGCAGCAGCGTGTGTACAGAGCATGGAGTAACAGCGTGTGTACAGAGAATGGAGTAACAGCGTGTGTACAGAGCATGGAGCAACAGCGTGTGTACAGAGCATGGAGTAGCTCTGGGGAATGTAACAGAGCCAGGTATGAGCACAGCCTTGTGCCACTGCTGTGTGAATGCTTCACTTTCCCTTTCATTAGCAATGTCGGCTGTATCTGTATCCAAACTGCTCCTGATCAATCCCATTCGGTCGGATGAAAAATTGCATTACAGTATGTGTACCCAGCATTATGTCCTACCATATTAATATTATACTGTATTGTGTGTGGCTGAGGGAGACCTTTCAGGAATCACCCCTTGAAAATCCTGGGTTTGCCCCTGCAGTGGAGGTGGTAAAACTTGTCAGTGATTGACCAATCATAATTGAAAGTGTGCATCAGTCTTTAGAGGCAGAGGATCAACAATTAAACTTGGTACACACTTTCAATTATGATTGGCCAATCACTGACCAATTTTACTACACCACTGACCAATCATAATTGAATCAGTGTACAAGGTTTTAGTGTGCATACACACATACAATTTTGATTAGCCAATAACTGTCCAATTTTTTCGACTTCCACATAGTGTGAGGGGCCAACAGACATTGGATATTTCTGTTAAATTATCTCACCTTACTTATTAATTAAAGATCTTAGACCAATTTTACCCCCTTCCATGTAGTATGAAAGCCATACTCTACACAGTCTATTCTATTGAGCTAAACTTCCCATCAGATAAAAATCTTTGCAAGATGCTGCACACAAAGATGCTGTACACATTCAAAAGATCAGTATCTGCAAAAGATCAGTTCCTGCAAAATGCATTCATAGGGCTGGTGCACACTGAGCGGCTTTTTCAGCGTTTCTGCAGCCGCTTGCGGCTGCGGATACGCTTGGTCAATGTATCTCAATGAGGTGGTTCACACCACAGCGGGAGGCGTTTTGCAGAAACGAATCCTCCCGGGGTGAGGCATTTTTTCGATTGCGGATGCGTTTCTGCCTCAATGTTAAGTATAGGAAAAACACAAACCGCTCTGAAAAACGCCTGTTCAGAGCGGTTTTGCCGGCGTTTTTGTTACAGAAGCTGTTCAGTAACAGCTTTACTGTAACAATATATGAAATCTACTACACCAAAACAGCTACACAAAACCGCAAAACGCTAGCTGAAACGCTACAGAAAAAGAAGAAAAAGCGTTTCAAAATCTGCTAGCATTTTGCGGATCTGCTAGCGGGTTTTGGTGTGCACCAGGCCATAGTCTATGATATCTGCAGACAGAGCCGGATTAAGGCTAAATGGGGCCCTAAGCAAAGTAACTGATTTGGGCCCCCCCATCATGTCGTAATAGAATCAGAAGATGCAGCTGCACAGCAATATGCCGCACACACCGGGCAGCCGAGCTACTGGTTGCTATGGGCAACAGCACGCTTTCCTCTGTGGGTGCACAATGCAGGGAATAGCAGCGGCAAAATGCAGAGTGAGAGATGAATGGCTGGGACATTTGCACTCAGGGGCTGGGGCACCCCTGTGAAGAGGGCGCCAGATATCACAGCAGCAGCACTTTCCCCCTGCATCTCCAGCCTGGCAATAGCAGAAAGCTCTGGACACCGCCAAACCGGAAGCCGTTCCCCAGACAGAATTACATAACCACTCCCACCACCGAACAACCAATTTCCTCCCAAACTAGACAGCCACCATGCAGCCTCCATCCCAGTGAATACGATAGTCCAGCAGAGAAGGCAGCCGCAGTGGGGGAGAATGACAGCACCAGATGAATCACATTCACCTATTGCGATCCAAGCAATAGAGGTCCCGTCATTCGGAGCCCATCTGTTTCCTCTAGAGTGCTGCCGCTCTGTTACTACTACTATTACTACTTCCTGTCTGATCTGAGAATCAGGAAGTTCAGAGCGAGCGGCTGCACTGTAGAAGAGACAGATGGGTTTCAGATGACGGGATCTCTATCGCTTGGATCATGGATAGGTGAGTGAGCGTTTGCAATCTGCTGCTATCATTCTTGCTGCAGCTGTGGTTCTCTGTGGGAAGGGAGGGTGGAGTGGGCAGCGGTAGAGCGCACAGTAGCAGGAGGGGGACCTAGGAGGAGAGCCTGGCTCTGAAGACAATCAGCAGCGCACGGCATCATTTGACAAGACAAGACAAATAACATTTATATCGCGCTTTTCTCCTGGTGGACTCAAAGCGCCAGAGCTGCAGCCACTAGGACGCGCCCTATAGGCAGTAGCAGTGTTAGAGAGACTTGCCTACGGTCTCCTACTTAGTAGGTGCTGGCTTACTGAACAGGCAGAGCTGAGATTCGAACCCTGGTCTCCTGTGTCAGCGGCAGAGCCCTTAAAGGGACTCCAAGCAGTGCCTGTGGATATGCCTTTAAGCATACCCACAACTAATTCATTACATCCTCACACCTACCAGCATGATGTTTGTAATTATATCCCCCTGGGTTCCTTATATTTTATTGCATTGTGCTGAATCGAGCTGCCAACTTTGGAGAAAAGTCGTCCTGTGGCCGTGATTTCGATCGCAAAAATATCGGAAACTAAAAGGCATAGAGCAGCCGTTTATATATCATTGGAAAGAGGAGAAAGAGAGCTTTAAAATGCTATGCATCTTTCCATAGTTACTGCACTGCTCAGAGTCCCTTTAACCATTATATCATCCAGCCACCGCTGACTTTGGAGAAAAGTCGTCCTGTGGCCGCAATTTCGATCGCGAAAATATCGAAAACTAAAAGGCATAGAGCAGCTGTTTATATATCATTGGAAAGAGGAGAAAGAGAGCTTTAAAATGATATGAATCTTTCCATAGTTACTGCACTGCTCAGAGTCCCTTTAACCATTATACCATCCAGCCACCGCTGACTTTGGAGAAAAGTCGTCCTGTGGCCGCAATTTCGATCGCGAAAATATCGAAAACTAAAAGGCATAGAGCAGCTGTTTATATATCATTGGAAAGAGGAGAAAGAGAGCTTTAAAATGATATGCATCTTTCCATAGTTACTGCACTGCTGAGAGTCCCTTTAACCATTATACCATCCAGCCACCGTTGACAGGATGGCAAGGGCTGGTTTATGTGCTGATGGGGCCCCTTTGACTCTGAATGGGGCCCCAAGCGATTGCTTTTGTTGCCTGGTCGGTAATCCGGCCCTGTCTGCAGATCTCATATACACCTTGTTTAACCACTTCGCGTCCCTGGTGTTTTCCCCCTAAAAATACTGAGCAGTTTTCTATATTTCACACTCCTCCCATTCATAAGCCAATAATTTGATCAATACTTATTACACATAAATGATCTACACCTTGTTTTTTTGGCCACCAATTAGGCTTTCTTTGGGTGGTACTTTTTGCTAAGAATTATTTATTTTGTATGCATTGTAAAGGGAATAATGAGAAAAAAAATGAAAAAAAGTCGTTATTTTTCAGTTTTCAGACCTTACAGTTTGAAAATAAAAAGTGTTACCGTAGATAAAACCCATGCATTGTATTTGCCCATGTGTCCTGTTTATTTCAACATTCAAATTATGTTCCTAGTACAATGTATGGCGACAATATATTATTTGTAAATAAAGGTGTATTTTTTCAATTTTTTCGCATTGTACTTTATCAGTAATTACAAGCCGTATTTGACAAAATAACAGTAATTTACCCTCATTGCATACATATTCAAAAAGCTAAACGCATTCATTAGCTTCCACTCCATAGTTAACCAGATGTGCCCCTTTATTCCCCTCCGCCATACCCCCCCCCCCCCCCCACCACCACCACCACCCATAGATAACCAAGTGTGCTACTTTATTACATCTGCTCCCTCCCCCCCATAGATAGGCAAGTGTGCCCCTTTATCACCTCCTCCCGTTATAAACAGCCAGATGTGCCCTTTATTAGCCCCTCCCCATATAAAAGGCCCAGATGTGCCCCTTTATTAGCCAGATTCACTTCTTTGTCCTCCCACCCCCATTGATAGCCAGGTGTGCCCCTCCCTTCTTCCCCTCCAACAGATAGCCAGATGTACCCCTCTATTCCCACACTTCTCCATGGATAGGCAGGCGTGCCCTTTTTGCCCCAGTATAGCCAGATGTGCCCCTTATTAGCTCCTCCCCCAGTATCAACACATTGATATGCCCTTTTGAGCCTGCCATAGACAGCCTGGTGTGCAGATTTATCCCCCCCCCCTCCACATAGATAGCCAGGAGTGCCCCTTTGCTCCCCCCCACCCCCATAGCTAGCCAGGTATGCTCCTTTGTTCCATAGATAGCCAGGTGTGCCTCTATGCCCCCTCCCCCCATTAATGGTAGGTGTGCCCTTTAAATCCCATAGCTATATGGGCTGTAATGTACACATACCTCACACACTCTCTAAAACAACCCCCCCATTGGGCAGCAGGCAGTATTAGCAGCATGTAAACAACATACCTCACCTCGTTCCAGCGCGATCAGCCTCCCCTCCGTGCATCTACGCTGCCTGTGTCTTAATGCCGAGCGGATCGAGTCCCGGCTTGATGACGTCATCAAGCCGGGACCCGATCAGGGCATAATGACACAGGCAGCGGTGATGCATGGAGGGGAGGCTGATCGCGCTGGAACGAGGTGAGGTATGTTGATTACATGCTGCTTATCCTGCGTGCCACCTGATCGCTGCATGGGGGAAGAGGGCTTAGTACAGGGGATCGAGCGGGGGGTGGGAGGATCAGACCCCAGGAAGGGGATCCTTGATTAGTGTGAGATGGATGATGGAGGTTAATGAGCCCAGGTGCGTGCTAGCACGCACGCTGTGCTCATTAACCCTCCTGGCGGTATGAAAAATTCCGCCAGGAGGCAGCGCGGCAGTTTATTTATTTATTTATTTTTTTAAAATCCCCCCGCCCGCTTCGATCGCCTTCGGCGATCTCCGATTAGGAAATCCCGTTCAAAGAACGGGATTTCCTGGAGGGCTTCCCCTGTCGCCATGGCGACGGGGCGGGATGACGTCACCGACGTCAGCGACGTCGTGACGTCATTGGGAGTCCCGATCCACCCCTCAGCGCTGCCTGGCACTGATTGGCCAGGCAGCGCACGGGGTCTGGGGGGGGGGGGCGCGCCGCAACGGATAGCGATGATCGGGCACGAGGCGGCGGCGAACGGTGTGCAGGTGCAGCTAGCAAAGTGCTAGCTGCGTCCAGCAAAAAAATAAATTAAGAAAATCGGCCGAGCAGGGCCAGAGAAAACCTCCTGCGCGGTTTACCCTGCCAGGAAGGTTAAAGTGCAGTAACTTATTTTCACGTCATGTGGCTTTCAGGAGCCACTTCAGACGACGTGATTATACTGTATCCAGGATAGGAACTGGTTAACAGACATTCATCTGCATATCTGACAATCATCTGCAGATCTGAAAATCCATCCTGGTGGATCTGATCTGCAGATGAATGTCTGTTAAACAAGATGTGTATGAGATCTGCAGATATCATAGACTATGCATGCATTTTGCAGGAACGGATCTTTTGCAGGAACTGATCTGTTGCATGTGTACAGCATCTTTGTGTAGAGCATCTTGCAAAGATTTTTATCTGATGGGGAGTTCAGCTCCATAGAATAGACTGTGTCGAGTATGGCTCTCATACTACATGGAAGGGGGTAAAATTGGTCTAAGATCTTTCATTAATCTTTCAAGTGTGTACACACCATACGTTCACACTTTGTGACTACAATGTGGGCATAATACAATTCACACTCTGTATGCTATACCAGGATGAATTGCTATGTAATGTGCTTGTTATTGCACACGTTATCCAAAAACTCTCTATAGAAAGTGTGTGTTGGATAACGTGTTCCTAAACAATGCAGAAATGTGAACATGCCCATACTGTTGTACAGCCAGTGTGTTCACATGTGTGCAACAAAGCATGAAGCAATGTACATCCTGTGAGCATATACTAACCGGAGGATCCATCCACTGGAAGCAATATTTAACACCGCTGGCTGCCAGTTTCTGTAACATTGTGCAATTGATGTTTTTAAATGCATGTAACAATGTCTCCAATTAAGCCTTGCAGTATATGGAGGATTAAAAATGTGATCCAAACTCAGCCGCAATTATTTTACAGTATATTGAGACAAACCACAAACAAACCGAATGGTTGTACAGGTAATAAACAAAAACAAACTGTGTCTCCAAAGAGACCTGACCTATATGTATAAAGAAAGTGACTGCAATGGGTCACTAGTCGATCAACTTGTTCCAATTCGTATGCACCAGTGATGGACAGGTCTGGAAGCACATATATTAGAGAAAAACCTAGCACTCAATCAGTGTCATCATGATAGATCTCGTATTAGTCAATATATTACAAATTAAAGGGAGCATATTTTAATTTGTAATATATTGACTAATACAAGATCTATCATGACACTGATTGAGTGCTAGGTTTTTCTCTAATATATGTGCTTCCAGACCTGTCCATCACTGGTGCATATGAATTGGATCCAGTTGATCGACTAGTGACCCATTGCAGTCACTTTCTTTGTACATATAGGTCAGGTCTCTTTGGAGACACAGTTTGATATTGAGACAAACCTAAGGTACTGAAATGTTTCCGGCTGAAGTTAAAGGACAGTTTTCTCCTCGTTTCTGGTTCAGATTTAGGCCTCTTTCACAGCGCGACGTTAAAGTCGCACGTTAGAAAATGCTTTAACGCAGAGTAACGCACAGCAATAGTGAGTCTGTGCAACATTCACAGTGCACACGTTGCGTTGTGTGTAACGTGTAGCAATATTTAGAAAGTGCTGCATGCTGTGCGTTTAGCGTTGAGTGTGTTGCACATGCTCAGTAATGTTTTTTTTTTTTAATGTAACGCATGCGCCGTTTTCGTTCCATCACTGTGGGACGAAAACGACGCACCAAACACAGGGCTAAAGAATGTACTATAACGTCCAAGTTATAGTCTTTTAATGTGTTGCATTAGGGGCACATTATGCGACCTTAAAGTCGCATCAAAAGCACCGTCCCACTGTGAAAGAGGCCTTATGCAATAGTCATCAATCTATGGCAACATCTGTCACCTCGTCAGCCCCAACCGAATGGGGCATTCAGCACCAAGACACAGCAATGGGTTACTTCAAAGGAGAATTGTAGTTAGAGGTATATGGAGGCTGACATATTTATTTCCTTTTAATCAATACCAGTTGCCTGGCAGCCCTGCTGGTCTATTTCTCTGCAGTAGTATCTGAATAACACCAGAAACAAGCATGCAGCTGGTCTTGTCAGAACTGACTTTAAAGTCTGAAACACCTGATCTGCTGCATGCTTGTTCAGGGGCTATGGCTAATAGTATTAGAGGCTGAGGATCAGCAGGGCTGCCAGGCAACTGGTATTGCTTAAAAGGAAATAAACATGGCAGCCTCCATATACCTCTCTCTTCATTTGTCCTTTAAGCAATACCAATTACCTGGCTATCCTGCTGATCCTCTGCCTCTAATACTTTAGCCATAGACCCTGAACAAGCATGCAGCAGATCAGATTTTTCAGACATTCTTGTCAGATCTGACAAGATTAGCTGCATGCTTGTTTCTGGTGTTATTCAGACACTACTGCAGTCAAATAGACCAGCAGGGCTGCCAGGCAACTGGTATTGCTTAAAAGGAAATAAATAAATAAATATGGTAGCCTCCTTATACCTCTTGTTTCAGTTGTCCTTTAACAAAGGCAGCAGTAACTCATAGCAACAAGGCAGGTTCATATTTTAACCGTAACCCAAAATAAAAGTCATTTTATGTCACCTTTACAAACTATGCCAGTTGACTGGCTTTCAGGCTGATATTTTGACTTAAAGGACAACTAAATAGAGAGGGATATGGAGACTATCATATTTATTTCCTTTTAAGCAATACCAGTTGCCTGGCAGCCCTGCTGATCCTCTGCCTCTAATACTTTTAGCCATAGAAACTAAGCAAGCATGCAGCAGATCAGGTGTTTCAGACATTATTGTCAGATATGACAAGATTAGCTGCATGCCTGTTCCTGGTGTTATTCAGGCACTACTGCAGCCAAATAGATCTGCAGGGCTGCCAGGCCACTGGTATTATTTCATGCCTCTTTCACAGTGGGACGTTGCGTTTGATGCGACGTTAAGGTCGCATAACGTGCCCCTAATGCAACGCATTGAAAGACTATAACCTGGACGTTATAGTACATTCTTTAGCCCTGTGTTTTGTGCGCCGTTTTGGTTGCACAGTGTTGAAACAAAAACGGCGCATGCGTTACATTAAAAAAAACAAAAACATTACTGAGCAGCATGTGCAACACACACAACGCAGCAGATTTTTTGCTAAACGCACAGCATGCAGCACTTTCTAATTATTGCTACATGTTACACACAACGCAACGTGTGCACTGTGAATGTTGCACAGACTTGCTATTGTTGTGCGTTAGTCCACGTTAAAACATTTTTTAACGTGCAACTTTAACGTCACAATGGGAAAGAGGCCTAAAAGAAAATAATATTGCAGCCCCCATATTCTTCTCACTTCAGTTGTCCTTTAAGTATCTGAGTCGCATACCGGCAACAGACATGCAGCTGCTGGAGTCAGAGTGCAGTCAGAAAATCTCATCTGCATACTGCTTCTGAGCTGGACATTCTTAATGTTTTCGAGGCACAGGATCAACATAACATTCAAGCAAGCAACAATTTTAAATGAAAGTTAGGAATGGAAAATGTTATAATCCCCCTCCTTATGGAGACTTGCCACTTTAATTTAACAATGTCACTTGCCTGGCAGTCATGTTCATCTTTTGGCTTCTGTGGTATCTGAGTCGCACCTGCAGCAGACAGGAAGCCTGTGCATTCAGTGTGGAATCAGAGGAGCACCTGATCTGCATTCTGCTTCACAGCCAGCCATTCATAAACTAAAAGGAATCAATATCATTTTTTTTGTGAGGTCAGCTATGGACTACTTGCTTATATCCCCTCTCTGACTTCTGGTTGGCTCCTTATGAAGCCCTCTGCATTTTAGACTTGCATTGCTTTCTGCTCTGTGCCATGAAATAAGTCCCCATACATGAAAACCAAATGCTCAAACATCTTCTTAGCGATTGCTGCTATGGTGGGAAAAGAAACAGTGAAGACAGACCGGCTTTGCATGGCATTTAGATGGAGCAGGTGCTAAGATACACAGAGATGGAGTACCTGCTTTAGAGACGGCAAAGGGTTACATCAAATGTAACCAGGAGCCACATTTGGCTTCTGGATGTGAGATAATAATACTAATAATACTAAATAATTATAATATTAAGGGTAGGAGAATAGACTGCTGTTTCAGACCAGATTGATCTGTAGAATTTATTAAGCTCACTCGATTATTCCACCATGAGTACAAATTTTGGGGACACAGATTGGGACACCTGGACGAACATGTAAACCTCAGAACAGTAGTAGCATGTGCGGCTAGCAGCAGTTAATTGGAACAAGGCATCTTCGGGTCTGCTATAGGGTAGTGGTCCTTGTGATGGTCCCATGTTTGTAGCAAGGGTCGGACTGAAGGGGTTCCTGCTGGAAGTCCAAGGGGTGGTTGTTAAACACCTTGCTCTTCAGAGCTGTGGCATAGTAATCCACCGGCTCGTCTGTCCCATTCTCAATCCAGCGAAAACAAACGATCCTCTGGAAGGACCTCTTAAAGTTATCTGAGAAGAAGCCATAGAGAATGGGGTTGGCGCAACTGTTGGCATAGCTCAGAATGATGGAGACATGGTTAATGGTGGCGTCCATGTGGGGTACGAAAAGATTGAGGAGTTGGACGATGTAGAAGGGCATCCAACAGATGACAAAGACAGTGACCACCATGAGGACCATCCTGGTGATCTTCTTCTCTGACTTCTTCCTCTGCTGCCAGCCTGCCTTCAGTGCCACTGCTCGCATTTTTACGATAATTAAGATGTAGCACAAGCAGATGGCTACCACCGGGAGGAAGAATCCCAGGAGAAAGGTGTAGATGACAAACACAGTGGACCAGGTGGGCTGGGGCCACATGAGGTTGCAGACCACTACTCCATTCGTGGAGGATTCGGTGTCTGCAAAGATCAGAATGGGGGAAATGACCAAGAGGGATACAATCCAGACGCAAATGTTGATCATCTTGGCCACCGTGGGTCTCCTGTACCTTGCTGCTCTCAGAGGGTGGACCACAGCCACATACCTGTCCACGCTGAGCACGGTCAGGCAGAAGACACTGGTGAACATGTTAATGCCATCCACACTGAGGACAGTTCTGCACATCCCTGAGCCAAAGGGCCAGTGCTGCAGAGCCGCAGAGGCAGCCAGGAAGGGCACACTGAGCATGAACAACTCATCAGCTATGGCCAAGTTCAGGATGTAGATGTTGGTGGCTGTTTTCATCTTGGCATATCTCAAGATGACAAAGATGACCATGGAGTTCCCTATCAGCCCAATGAGGCACACGATGGCATAAATGAACTGGATGACTATCATGCTCACGTCCCTCTCTCTCGTCTCCAGGGGGGCACTGGTGCTGCTGGTGTTCTTACTGACCACATTGAAGGGGTACAGAGTCTCACTCAGGTCCCTGGACTGGTTCCATGTGCTCAACAGGATCCTAGCCTCCACCGGCACCAGGAGATTAGGGGAGGTAGTCATTTTAGGTGTCCCATAGGAATGCAGTGGAAACCAGCTGGTACAGCAGAGATGCTCAGCTTAAAATGGATTTCAGAGCGACTGTGTAAAGGAGAGATGGAGAGAGAGAGGGTAAGAGGAGGGAGGAGAGGGATCTGTGATAGATGATGCAGTGCAGCTCCTTGCAGTGTGTGTGTCTATGTCTGTGTGCGCTCCAGAGCTCTGATGACAAAGTAATAACCAGCCACTTGCTGTAGCTCTGAGGTAGGCATCACGTCCCCCTTCACTGTCATGGTCATCATCAGCATCAGCATGGGCGTCCGCAGCCCCCCTCCTGAAAGCACAGCCAGTTTTTAGCAAAGATCATCAGCAGCATGTGGTAGCTCCCTGATTCCTATGTTAGTTTTGAGAGTCTCAGCCCAGCGTGTTTGCAAGGCTGCCCCCCCTCCCTTAATGAGACCGCGGCTGTTAACTCTGCGTGTGCATCATAGCGGGAGACGAGTCTGAGCATTCAGCAGCTACAATGGAGTGCCTGGAAGGGCATTGCTTCAGCTTCCAGGAGTCGGGACTGTAGGCAGGAGGACAGAAGGAGCAGACAGTATCGAACTGGGAGCTGGAAAGCTGAGGAAATCCACTTGCTGGCCAAGCAGCAGTAATCAGGTGTTGCTGCTCACAGTGACTTGCTGCAGGTCTCTATTGGGAGTGATAACACAGGGTTACTGCTGCTTGGCCAGCAGGTGGATTTCCTCAGTTTTTCCACCTCCCAGTCCGACACTGGCAGCAGGTCTGTGTGTGGCATTAGTGCCGGAGCTGCAGGCAGGACAGCGCAGGTGTGTCTCAGTGAGCTATGCACAGTGACAGTCTGTGAGTCAGTGTGCTCCACATGGTGCTGTCCTGCCGCATCCTGCACACCTGAACATCCTTCTTGTTTGTCATGGTGCTTTTGGAGATGGGGATTACATATTTATTTCAATCATAGCAGTACTGAAGACTTCTAAGTAAGTGGTTGGAGTAGGTGGGGGGATACCTAATGCTTCAGCACTAATCTACATAAGGGCCTTTTTCCACTATACAGCTGAATTGCAAAATTGCGAGTGATTTTTAGCTAGGGTTGCTACTTTATCATAGAAATCATGAGAAGTATTTTCCACTACAGTGATTTGATTTGTAAATCGCAATCTCTTTCTGAAGCGATTTTAAGAGGGATAATGCAATGCAAATGAAAAATCGCAATCGCATAACAGAATTCATGAAAAATCGCAATCGCTGGCATTTGTGATTTGTGATTGCAAATGCTAGTGGAAAAGGGCCATAAAACTAATAATATGCAGGGCTCAGCCACACTATAAGTGCTTTTCGGAACGCTTGTGATTAATCCATTCAAAATAGACACGATTTTTCACGTACGATTGCGCTATTCTGTTGATTTTTACTGTGATTTTAATGAAAGTGAATTGCAGTGATTTTTAAAAAGCACTCAGAACGCGCTAATCAATCACAAAGCGCTCAGAAAAATGCTTAAAGTGTAGCCCTTATAAAGTGTACCTGAAAAGGAAAAAAATGAATGTTATGCATACCTGCATGATCTCTAAGGTCCCCAGACACTGATCCCTTAGGGCCCTTTTTCACTAGAAAACTCGATTGCATGTTTGGAAACAGCAAAAAAGTACTCAGAGAGCCCAATATTATTATTATTATTTTAGTATTTATATAGCGCCGACATATTATGCAGCGCTGTACAGTGTATATATATATCTTGTCACTAACTGTCCCTCAAAGGAGGTCACAATCTAATCCCTACCATTGCCATATGTCTATGTAGTGTAAGTACTGTAGTCTAGGGCCAATTTTAGGGGGAGCCAATTAACGTATCCGTATGTTTTTGGAATGTGGGAGGAAACCGGAGTGCCCGGAGGAAACCCACACAGACACGGAGAGAACATACAAACTCTTTGCAGATAGTGACCTGGCTGGGATTCGAACCAGGGACCCAGCGCTGCAAGGCGAGAGAGCTAAGCACTACGCCACCGTGCTGCCCAATATGGTAAGTACGGGTATTGGATGGAGAATGAGAAGACAAGTATAGGTATACTCACAAACCAGGGTTACCACTTAGGCAACCACTGTAAATGCAGGTGTGGAGCAGGGGCATAGCAATAGCCATAGCAGCTGCTATGGGGTCCTGGGGCAGAGGGGGCCCAGTTGGCACTTGATTTACTGTTAATTTTCTTGTGTTTCTTCACCTTCCTTCTGTCTTAGTGCCCATGGAATATATGCAGTGTAGATTGCCCAATGAACTCATATCTATACAGTAGGGGTAGGTGACATTGCTTGAGTGTCTGCATCTTATTGGCCCCATGAAAGTTTTGCTATGGGGCCCCATAACCTCTAGCTATGCCACTGGTAGGGAGATTAGACCTGACCCCACTCAGGATTAAGAAGTCGTTCTTCGTAGATAGGAAAAAGGGGGTAGCACCCATCCACCAAGAGTGGACAATATGCAATCAAACAGAGGCGCCAAAATAATAAAAATAGCTAAAACTATTCAAAATAGATGAGACAGTGGTGGACTGGACTTACCTCCTACAAGTTGACACAAGATTGTTGTATTGTCTGTTGCCTTGACAGAGGCTCTTGGTTTGAACTAGACCTGCATTTGCTGTATACTCCTGTCTGTATTGCCTGATGAAGTGGGGTCATGCCTGCGAAATGCATTGCATTGTATCTTGGAGTATGTAAATAAACTATATCGTTGTACAATACAACAATCTTGTGTCTACTTGGAGGAGGTAAGTCCACCACTGCCTCCTCTATTTTTAGCAATTTAAGCTATTTTTATTCTTTTGGTGCCTCTGCTCGATTGCATATTGATCACATGTTTGATCCTGCAGCGATGCTATTTCCACTACCTTGATTTTGCCGCGATCTGATCATGATCTGTCAGGCGTACGGAAGACTAAAAACTCAGCAGTATAACAGTTTGAATTTCAAAATTGCAGGAAAAATTTGTATAGTGATTCCTATTCTTATTTATGGCATCCTCTCCAGGGAGGAATAAACTCCACACCATTTCCTATAGAGAGTGACTGGTTTTGGATTGACAGAATATTGGGGGGCCTAAAGGGGTACTCTACATCACACCTTTGTGTGCATTTTTATATGCTGGGCGCATTTAGAGCAGGTGAATGTGTCACATAGGTGTCTCCAGTATAGGAAGCCAGGTATAGGTGCCTTCAGTATAGGAAGCAAGGGATAGGTGCCCCAGTATAAGTAGACAAGTATAGGTGTCCCCAGTATAGGAAGTCAGGTATAGGTGCCTTCAGTATAGGAAGCAAGGGATAGGTGCCCCAGTATAAGTAGACAAGTATAGGTGTCCCCAGTATAGGAAGTCAGGTATAGGTGCCTTCAGTATAGGAAGCAAGGGATAGGTGCCCCAGTATAAGTAGACAAGTATAGGTGTCCCCAGTATAGGAAGTCAGGTATAGGTGCCTTCAGTATAGGAAGCAAGGGATAGGTGCCCCAGTATAAGTAGACAAGTATAGGTGTCCCCAGTATAGGAAGTCAGGTATAGGTGCCTTCGGTATAGGAAGCAAGGGATAGGTGCCCCAGTATAAGTAGACAAGTATAGGTGTCCCCAGTATAGGAAGTCAGGTATAGGTGCCTTCAGTATAGGAAGCAAGGGATAGGTGCCCCAGTATAAGTAGACAAGTATAGGTGTCCCCAGTATAGGAAGTCAGGTATAGGTGCCCC
Source organism: Hyperolius riggenbachi (assembly GCF_040937935.1). Lineage (NCBI taxonomy): Eukaryota > Metazoa > Chordata > Amphibia > Anura > Hyperoliidae > Hyperolius > Hyperolius riggenbachi. Next base: position 437,935,511 of record NC_090649.1, read on the forward strand.
CCTGTATAAGTAGCCAAGAATAGGTGCCCCCAGTATTGCTAATTAAATATAGGTGCCCCCAGTATAGCTAGCCAGGTATAGGTTCCCCCAGTATAGATAGGTGTATATATAGACAGGTATAGGTGCCTTCAGTATAGGAAGCCAGGTATAGGTGACCCAGTACAGCTAGCCAGGTATAGGCGCCACCAGTATAGGTACCCAGGCATAGGTGCCCTATTATAGGTAGCAGGTATAGGTGCCACTGGGTGGGAGGAGGTGGTTGACACTTGGGGGAAGGGGGGTACATCATTCCTCCCTCCCCCTCCATGGGCCCCCTCCTGTGCCCGATGCAGAGGTTTGGAAACATTCTGAACCACCGCTCCTAGCGATGTCTGCTACACACGGCCGTGCATAGGCTATATAGGGGAGTGCATCTGCCTTCCTGGGATTATCGTGGACTACACAGAAGTGTGTTCCGCTTACTGCTGCAGATCCATTGCAGCACGACAAGTGTGAATGACTCATATTCATAAAGTAGGAGCAGTTCACTCGATGAGCCGAGAACGGGAAAAAAAATCTGTTCTCCGCTCTAGTGGGAACACAGACTTAAAGAGAAACTGGGACCAAGAATTGAACTGCATCCAAATTAGTAGCTGATACCCCCTTTTACATGATAAATCTATTCCTTTTCACAAACAGACCATCAGGGGGCGCTGTATGGCTGATATTGTGGTGAAACCCCTCCCACAAGAAACTCTGAGGACCAAGGTCCTGGCAGTTTCCTGTCTGTGAACCTTGTTGCATTGTGGGAAATAGCTGTTTACAGCTGTTTCCAACTGACAAAAAAGCAAGCAGCAGCTACATCACCTGCACGCAGTAAAAATGTCACCATGTGATTAATGTCAGAATGTAAATCAGGGATTAAAAAGATTTTACAATGGTCAAACACTGACTAAATCATTTATAAATAATTATTGTAAAAACGAAGCACTTTTTTTATTACATTATTTTCACTGGAGTTCCGCTTTAAGGTGTTTTAGTGCAAAGCTACTTCCGTCTGCTGCCCTGCGGACATCTGTAGATGTTTTGTCTCCTCGTGTTCCCAACCAAATGGGAACCAACCAATGGACCAAACAAATGCTTTCACTGCAATATTGGATTAGTCCATTTACATTTTAGATTTTCATGATAATTAGTCTGATTCTCAATCATCTCTGATTTATTTGGACCTCAGTACAATCCCTACTGACTGTGGACTTTGGTTCATGTACAGCTGGGCAAGACATTTAATTCATAGTTGGCACTGGCAAGTAGGTATTTTAAAAATTAGCTGACAGTCTAAAGAAAATGTGATTTTGTATTGTGTCTTGAATACGCAAAAAACATTAGAATGGAAAGACAGCGACATTCCTTTTACTTCTAACTGAAGATTACAGGAAGTGTACTGTTACTTTCTGCACACATGCTTTGTGGTTCATAGACAATCTTGTGCTCCTCCCCATGGACAATTATCTGCAGACTCCCTTTATCATCAGTTGCTTGTTTGGCGACTATTACTGACAGTCTGTGATTAATTCATTGGGAATCAGTCGCCTTGTAGTAAGACGCCTCTGGATAACTGACAAGCAACTGATAAATTTCAGCACCAGGCCGCTGGACCACTGCTTTCTCTCCCTATAACAGGAAACACCAAACTGCAACACATCTTGTAGCCTACATCTTGTAACACTAACATCTAACATAGCCATTCTGTCCCGTCACATATAGCCATACTGTCCCCTCACATATACCCATACTGTCCCCTCACATAGAGCCACACTGTCCCCTCACATATAACCATACTGTCCCCTCACATATACTGATACTTTCCCCTTACATATAGCCACACTGTCCCCTCACATATAGCCATTCTGTCCCCTCACATATAGCCATACGGGAACAGTAAAAAAGGGCGCAGGAGGCTAGTGGACAAATCGGGCGCCGCCATTCACTCCCATAATAAATATCGTTTAATGGGCGCCCGATAGGAAAAAAGGGCGCCGGAGAAAAATAACGTTTTAAAAGCGGCGCCCGGAGACTTAATGTTTTATTACTGCTTCTCATGATTACACATTATTTAATGACTTATACATTTTTTAATATTATTTTTAAACGAAAAACAGTACAATATTTTTTTCAAACATTATTTTTAAACGAAAAACAGTACAATTTTTTTTTTTACATTATTTTTAAACGAAAAAACCGCACAATATGTTTTTGAAACGTTATTAATGCTTATCACAGGGGGGTCTTAGGTTTAGGCACCAACAGGGGGGTCTTAGGTTTAGGCACCAACAGGGGGGTCTTAGGTTTAGGCACCAACAGGGGGGTCTTAGGTTTAGGCACCAACAGGGGGGTCTTAGGTTTAGGCACCACCAGGGGGGTCTTAGGTTTAGGCACCAACAGGGGGTCTTAGGTTTAGGCACCAACAGGGGGGTCTTAGGTTTAGGCACCAACAGGGGGTCTTAGGTTTAGGCACCAACAGGGGGGGTCTTAGGTTTAGGCACCAACAGGGGGGGTCTTAGGTTTAGGCATCAACAGGGGGGTCTAGGGGTTAGGGGTAGGTACAGGGAGGGTTACTTAGCAATTTTTTTTTAAAACGTTATTATACGTTTCACTATTTAAACGAAAGATTAACGTTTTTACAATTGCCGATTTAATGCACATTATTTAATGATTTATAACTTTACAAAACATTAATTTTAAACGAAATACAGTACAATACATTTTTAAACGTTATCCATGCTTATCGTTTAAAACCCCGCGCCCTTTTTTCCCAGCGCCCCTTTTTAACGTACGCTAGCCATACTGTCCCCTCACATATAGCCATACTGTCCCCTCACATATACCCATACTGTCCCCTCACATAGAGCCAAACTGTCCCCTCACATCTAGCCATGCTGTCCCCTCACACATGGCAATACTGTCCCCTCACATATAGCCATACTGTCCCCTCACATATAGTCACACTGTCCAGTCACATATAGCCACACTGTCCCCTCACACATAGCCATACTGTCCTCTCACATACAGCTATTCTGTCCCCTAACATATGGCCATGCTGTCCCCTCACATATATCCATACTGTCCCCTCACGTATAGCCACACTGACCCCTCACATATAGCCATACTGTCCTCTCACATATAGCCACACTGTCCCCTCACATATAGCCACATTGTCCCCTCACATATAGCCACACTGTCCCCTCACACATAGCCAGACTGTCCCCTTACATACAGCCACACTGTCCCCTCATAGATAGCCAAACTGTTCCTTCACACATAGTCATACTGTCCCTTCACACATAGCTTACTGTCCCCTCACATATAGCCACACTGTCCCCTCACACATAGCCATACTGTCCCCTCACATACAGCCATGCTGTCCCCTCACACGTGGCAATACTGTCCCCTCACATATAGTCACACTGCCCAGTCACATATAGCCACACTGTCCCCTCACACATAGCCATACTGTCCCCTCACATACAGCTATTCTGTCCCCTAACATATGGCCATGCTGTCCCCTCACATATATCCATACTGTCCCCTCACGTATAGCCACACTGTCCCCTCACAGATAGCCACACTGTCCCCTCACAGATAGCCACAATGTCCCCTCACAGATAGCCACACTATCCCCTCACATATAGTCACACTGTCCCCTAACATATGGCAATATTGTCCCCTCACATATAGCCATACTGTTCCCTCACATATAGTCACACTGTCCCCTCACATAAGGCGAACCTGTCCCCTCACATATAGCTATTCTGTCCCCTAACATATGGCCATACTGTCCCCTCACATATATCCATACTGTCCCCTCACATATAGCCACACTGTCCCTTCAAGTATAGCCACACTGTCCCCTCACATATTGTCACACTGTCCCCTAACATATGGCAATACTGTGCCCTCACATATAACCACACTGTCCCCTCATATATGGCCAACCTGTCCCCTCACATATTGCTATTCTGTTCCCTAACATATGGCCATGCTGCCCCCTCACATATACACATACTGTCCCCTCACATATAGCAACACTGCCCCCTCACACATAGCCATACTGTCCCCTCACATATAGCCACACTGTCCCCTCACATATAGCCACACTGTCCCCTCACATATTGCCACACTGTCCCCTCACATATAGCCACACTGTCCCCACACATATACCCATACTGTCCCCTCACATATGGCCACACTGTCCCCTCACATATTGCCACACTGTCCCCTCACATATAGCCACACTGTCCCCACACATATACCCATACTGTCCCCTCACATATGGCCACACTGTCCCCTCACATATGGCCATACTGTCCCCTAACATATAGCCATTCTGTCCCCTAACATATGTCCATGCTGTCCCCTCACATATACCCATACTGTCCCCTCACATATAGCCACACTGTCCCCTCACAGGGACTCCAGTTGGACCCTGAGTAATATTTTGATATTCACTTGACTTCAGATTGGTGTATACTAAGTAACAAAGGGAGAGTACAGTGGGTGCTTATCTATCCAGTTCTCCCATCGATTTACATGAATTGGTTCAGACACATATATTGGGGCCGAACACCCCCTGAGGAAGCAAAGTTTTATCTTCGCGAAACACTTTTTCACATTCTTTACCACCTTGGAATTACTTTGCATGTGAAAAATAAAATGTAAAAATGTTTTCTATTCCTAAATGGCTCCCTCACAATAGGATGTTTATTTGTAATTTGGTAAATTAGAGATGTCATAAATGCAGCCATTTGTAAAACATTTGTTATTTTTTAAATTAAAGAGTAATTCCAAGAATGAAAAGTTACCCCTTCACTCTTACTCCTTCACCTCATCCCTGAATTCTATGATAGCATTAGGGATTTTTTTTTATCCCAAAATATCTATTTACTAGCTGATGACCCAGGTATGTATTTGGCTGGTGTTGGCAGCACCCACTTTTTCTATCCATAAAACACAATTACTCAATTAGTCAATGACCAATTTTGTGAGCTTTGTGGTCTTTGTTTCAATTCAGTGCAAATTATTGATGCCAAATCTGATTTGTTGTTGTTTGTGGCTCCACCCCCTTTTGTGAATTTTAATCCCAGTCACCCAATGACCAACTGTAGCAGGTTTGAGGCTTGTGCCATTAACAGGACAAGAATGGCAGCAATTAAATATTCCCCTTGAAAATCAATAGGTGAATTTTGATTGGCTTTTGTATGCTCCACCCACTTTTCTGAATATTAATCCCAGTCACCCAGTGACCAACTGTGCAAAGTTTGAGAACCCTACCATTAACAGTGTAAGAATGGCTGCTGTTTACATTTTCCCAGTGAAATTTGTATTTGTCTCCGCCCACTTTTTGGTTATGGGGATAAAAAGTATCCTATATGTTATTCCAGGTAATGTACTATGTGTGCGCCAAATTTCATTCAAACCCGTTCAGCCATTGTTGCGTGATTGTGTAAAAAACATTCAAGCATTCGAACATTCACATTTATATTAGTGAGATTCTTCACCTGGCAGACAGATAATGTCTGTTCAAATTCCTTCTCCATCATCTATCATCTAAAGGTACGGCACTATATATCAAGGAAGTGAAGCAGCCCCCTGCAGTGGACTATGTAAAGAGAGTGCGTCCAGGACTCCCATTTATCCTCACTGTAATAATGGTTTAAAGCGGAATATAACCCTGCATTTCAACTTTGCTCTAAAACATTATTTACAGCATATTATATGCAACCAGCATTTTTTTTTTACTAGACCAGCATTCGAAGGGTTACACACAGAGCTTTAAAGTTCCTGGAGAGAAATGCAGAAGCATCCGAAGTTCAGATAAATACATTTTGTTTACATAAAAGTATCTAAGTGTGGAATGTGACTCACTCTCTCTGTGCAGGAGCTGGAGGACAGCCAAAGAGTGTGTAACAATTAACACTTGTTACATTCTGTTTAGTTAAATGTATCTATCTGAACTTCGGATGCGTCTGCATATCTCTCCATGGAACTTTAAAACTCTGTGTGTAACCCTTCGAATGCTGGTCTAGTAAAAAAAAAATGCTGGTTACATATAATATGCTGTAAATAATGTTTTAGAGCAAAAGTTGAAATGCAGGGTTATATTCCGCTTTAAGGAAGGAGGGGTGTGGCCAAGACTATCAGGTTTCCAGGAATTAGATGCGAACACCATAAGACGCACTTAGGTTTAGAGGACAAAAACCAGGCAAAAAAATCTAAACCTGCGCATGGTGCAGCGGCGTCTTTTGCATTAGCGGCGATTCGCCCGCCTTCCTGCCGCACGCGAAATCTGACGACCCTGTCGTGCAGATTTTTCCCGCACTGAAAAACGCCGCCGCCGCCGCACACGTGGAAACAGCCCTATCCACTAACATTGAGTATGCGAATCTGCATGCAGTGCCCGCATGTGGATTCGCTATAGTGGAAACGAGCCCTTATAGTTCTTTGGCATCTTTGTCAACTTCATCCGCCCATCTCTTTCTAGGTCTTCCAAATAATTGGTCTTCGTCCATCCATGTTCCTTGTAAAGATTTTGTAACACCATGCGGGACAGCATGGTGATGACACCTGCCACCCAGGCCAAATATGTATTATTGGATCCATAAGATGGACAGACTATTTCCCCCAGCTTATTTACTTAGGGTATAGAGGTAGTGTTGGGGAAAATAATCAATGATTGGAATTATGCTTTAACCACTTGTCGACTGCGCACTCATACCGCGCGTCGGCAAAGTGGCAGCTGCAGGACCAGCGACGCAGATCTGCGTCGCCGGCTGCAAGCTAATTGATCAGGAAGCAGCCGCTCGCGCGAGCGGCTGCTTCCTGTCAATTCACGACGGGGGGCTCCGTGAATAGCCTGCGGGCCGCCGATCGCGGCTCGCAGGCTAAATGTAAACACAAGCGGAAATAATCCGCTTTGTTTACATTTTTACAGTGCTGCTAACAGTAGCAGCGTTGTACTGGATCAGCGATCCCCGGCCAATCAGCGGCCGGGGATCGCTGTCACATGACAGGCAGGAGCCTGTTAGAGGCTGCACAGGACAGATCCGTTCCTGTGCAGCCTCGGATCTCCGGGGAAGGGAGGGAGGAGAGGGGAGAATCCTGCGGTGGAGGGGGCTTTGAGGTGCCCCCCCCCCGCCAGCCACACGCAGGTAGGAGCGATCAGACCCCCACAGCACATCATCCCCTAGTGGGGAAAAAAGGGGGCGATCTGGTCGCTCTGCCTAATGTTTGATCTGTGCTGGGGGCTGTAGAGCCCACCCAGCACAGATCAGCAAATACAGCGCTGGTCCTTAAGGGGGGGTAAAGGCTGGGTCATCAAGTGGTTAAAGCAATCCTGGTATGATGCAGATGTAGAAGTGTTGTTAGAACCTGAAATATCTCATTTTATTTATGAGCTATGCCTTGTACCACACATGAAATATTTTAGAAATGCAGGGCCTCTGGCTGATGATAAGCAGTGCGTGCTAGTCATCTGCTAATTAAGCGCAAAGGCTGGTTATGTAAACTGAATTTTATTTCCTGCCTAAATCGGATCTTACCATGGCTGAATAATAAACTGCCCCCATTTAATCCAATCTTCATCACCGTGGCAAATTATATTTCTGCATGCCTTGTGTCTGTTTTATAACTTCCCAAGCCTCTGGAAACCTCTGCGTCTCAAGGAAGGTCTCTTATCTAAGTCAGGCATGGATGCAAGAAGATATTTTGTAGGGTGAATTTTCACATATTTCAGTAGTCTGTTTTGTATATCACAAGTTTGGGTAATTTAAATCACGAATTCTTTTTATGTGGTATGGGCGCTCCTCAGAGGAATCACCAGCACTCCACAGTATATGGGCCTGAAGCCTCCGCAATTGATCGCAGCACACGCTGGGGGTATCACCTCCCTAAATGATATTGTATTGTAATGTGTGCAGCGCTCCAATGGCGGTGAAGTAAATGGAGTTATGGGCTCACTATCTCCCTTTTCCAATATCTCACATATTACACAAGGATAGAATCTCATATAACATCACTCAATTCATATTCCATTGAACACAGTTCATAGTCCCTTGTTTACACGATATGTTCTCAAGTCCAGTGTAAAGTAACCACACTGATTCCAAGCTTTTTGATAATAGACAGTTCCACAATTCAACAGTTCAACTCAAAACAAATGCCTCCATAGCATAATTCCACTTTATTATAATATATAAAAGATTAAAAGTGCACTCACAAGTGTAAAAGAACAATGCGCATATCAATGTAAAATCCTCGGCCGTTGTCTGCCCTGTGCGTCTCTGCTGCCGCCGCTCCTGAGGCCACGCCCTACCGGTTTCGTCACGTATGACTCATCAGGTTGTTTTGAGTTCCTAAGGAAGAAAACAGCTGGTGGAAAGCGGAAGTCCGTATGGCAGTACCTGAATGACACCTAAGCGCACTTGCTGGTCTGGAAACAGTCAGCCATTGAATCTGGTGAGCGGCTAGGTGCTTATAGCGGTGGGTGTACACGGACACAGTGTGCTGGCACATAGGTGCTCACAGGTGGAGGGTGTCACTTGGTAACAGTGCCTAAACTGGATTACGCTATGCATTTTCTCTCTCCTTTGACCTGTTTGAGTGTAATATAGAGTGAAGCTGATGAGGAAGCTCGAGGTCTGGATTTGTAAACAAGCGCGGTTGCTGATATTTATGCTATCAGCCACTGGACATTGGTGAGAGTACAACTGTTGAATTGTGGAACTGTCTATTATCAAAAAGCTTGGAATCAGTGTGGTTACTTTACACTGGACTTGAGAACATATCGTGTAAACAAGGGACTATGAACTGTGTTCAATGGAATATGAATTGAGTGATGTTATATGAGATTCTATCCTTGTGTAATATGTGAGATATTGGAAAAGGGAGATAGTGAGCCCATAACTCCATTTACTTCACCGCCATTGGAGCGCTGCACACATTACAATACAATAAAATTTAAATCACGCATATGGTGAAAAAAAAAAGATACTCCGTAGTGGAAACTGCACACCAAAATGGTTGGCTAAAGGTTGATAAATAATAATGCAAATTTTGATATTTGTGCTGAAAGCCCACTTTGGACATTTTGATATTTGTGCTGAAAGCCCACCCTTCCACATCCCCAGCCTTCCTATTGGTCTTTAGTGTCATGGGCGCAGGGCCGGTTCTAGACTTTCTGCTGCCTGAAACAAACTTTGGAGGATGCGCCACCCACCCCCCATGGAAACATATATATACTGTTTGTGTGTATATATATATATATATATATATATACCGTAACATACCCCCATCATATATACATCATATCATTTATAACCCCCATATAAACCTCATCACCGGTGAGAGACCACCATGGCCAGTCAGACGGGAAGCTTTGTCCCGCAACCAATGAGGTGGGTTGCTGACAACAGACCGGTCAATCACTGCCGCCTACTGCTCCTTTTGCTAATTGGTGATGATGGTCTCACGGACGGGACCATGACACAGTCATTGGGCCAATCACTGTACTCGATCAGTAGCAGTGACCTAACAGATGTCCCTGCTACTGATCGAGTGCAGTGATTGGCCCGTTGAAATAAGCAAAAATAGCAGCGGGTGGCTGTGATTGGCCAGTCACATGCCAGCACCCCCGCCTGATTGGTTGTGTGTCAAAGCTTCCCCTCTGGCCGGTGATGGTGACCTCTCTCCGGTGATGGGGTTTTACCATAACATGCCTCGATTAGAGGCATACATTGACACCTCACCTGCTTATGATGTCATAAGTAAAGGGCAGCAGGTGCCACAGGTCAAATGTGGACAGGGATTTGGGGATGCGTGGATGAGGAGGGTAGAGGCCGGCATTGGTTCGGGTACCCGCGGGTTACCCGAAATGAGGGTCGGGTTCGGGTACCCGTTTTGATTTTAATCGGGTTGTAGGTTGGGTGTGGGTTGCGGGGCTGCGGGTCTGAAAAATTAGACCTGCACAGGGCATCAGGTCAGGTACCCGCGGGTCACCCGAAATGCGGGTCGGTTTCGGGTAACCGTTTCGGTCGGGTTGTGGGTCGGGTTCGGGTAGTGGGTCTGAGGGTGCGTAGGTGGTGTACCAGATTCACCAGGAAGCGCTGGTAGCAGGGCTGCGGGTCGGTGTGGGTCTGAAAAATTAGACCCGCGCAGGCCTCTAGAGGAGGGTAGTGTGTGTGCCAGGAGAGCGAGACGAGGCAGATGCCAGGTGGCCCAAAGTGTTTGTACAAGTGTCACTCCCTAGATTTTGCAGCCTAAATCACGTGGTTTAGGTGGCTTCATAGTAGGTCTGCCACTGCATGGGCAGCTTCACTGACCAATATGAAAGCTCTGCAGCTCATCTGTCTTTACTCTCACTTTTATTTTTGCAGGATTTCAGCAGCCCGTAAAGCTGAGTATTGTGACATGCAGTTTTGACAGAAGATAACATACGACTGTGCATTTTTTTAAACATATGAACCTTTCCTTGTTGCCCATGCTTGTAACATGTTCCTGTCTCTTCTTTCTTAAAAATCAGAGCGAAACCGATGGGAATCCCAGTTTATATACTGCATAGAGTCATACCACAGTTGCACCAGTGACATAATTTACCAGAACAGGAACTCTTTTTTTAGGGTGGCAAGGTTGTCACTAGGGTGGCAAGGTTGTTTACAAAAATGTAAAAGGCTGTCATTCTCATGGTAATCAAGCCAGAGTCCCCACACTTGGCACAGTTGGTCACTTGGTGATCGAAGTTACAAATCCAGGAAAAGTGGGCGGAGCATAAAACAGCCAATCAAACTTCAGCCAATGATTTTAAATGGGAAAATGTGAATTGCAGCCATTCTTACACTGTTAATCGTAGGGTTTTCAAACTCGGCACATTTGGTCACAGGGTGAATGAGATTAAGATTCAGGAAAATGGGTGGAGCCTACAACAGCCTATCAAAATTCACCTATTTTTTTTCAAGGGGAATATTTAAACTGCTGCCATTCTTACACTGTTAATGGCAGAGGCTTCAAACTTGCCACAGTCAGTCATTGGGTGACAGGGGTCCAAATTCACTAAAGGGTGGGGCCACAAACAGCCAATCAGATTTCCTTGGTGCATAAACTGCTTCCATTCACACATTTTTGATGCCAGGAACCTGAACGCTCACAAACTTGGTCATTGAGTGACTGTGTGTGAAGGTTACAAAAAAGTGGACGGAGCCAAAGACAAATTTCACTAGGAAAATATAAACTGGAGCCATTCTCACACTGTTAATGGCAAGGTTCTCAAACTTTGCACAGTTGGTCACTGGGTGACTGGGATTAATATTCAGGAAATGGGTGGAGCCTGCAACAGCCATTAAAAATTCAACTGTTGATTTTCAAGGGGAATATTTAAATTGCTGCCATTCTTACACTGTTAATAGCAGATGCCTCAAACCTGGTACAGTTAGTCCCTGGGTGACTGGGGTTCAAATTCAGAAAGGGGGCAGAGCCACAAACAGCCAATCAGATTTGTTTAATTTCAGTAGGGATATACAAATTGATACCAAGGACCCCAAAGTTCATACATTTGGTAATTGAGTGACTGTATGTCAAGGTCAGAAAAAGTGGGCAGCACAAATAAATAAATTTTTTACATGGGAAAATATAAACTGCAACAATTTTTACACTGTTAATGGCAGGGTTCTCAAACTTGACACAGTTTGCCACTGGGTGAGTGGAATTAATATTCAGAAATGTGGGTGGAGCCTACAACAGCCTATCAAAATGTACCTACTGATTTTCAAGGGGAATATTTACATTGCTACCATTCTTACACTATTAATGGCAGAGGCCTCAAACCTGATACATTCAGTCATTGGGTGACTGGAGTCCAAATTCACTAAAGGGGGTGGAGCCGCAAACAGCCAATCAGATTTGTTAGATTGATTTCAGCCTTTCTGTTATTGGCAGGGTACTCAAACCTGACACAGTTGGTCACTAGGTGACTGGGATTAATATTCAGAAAAGTGGGTGGAGCCTACAATAACCAATGACAATTCACCTATTGATTATCAAGGGCAATATTTAAACTGCTGCCATTCTTACACTGTTAATGGCAGAGGCCTCAAACCTGCTACACACAGCCATTAAGTGGCTGGGGTTTAAATTCACTAATGGGGCGGAGCCACGAATAGCCAATCAGATTTATTTGCTGGATAAACTGCTTCCATTCACACAATTTTGATGCCTGGAACCCGAAAGCTCACAAACTTGTCATTGAGTGGCTGTGTGTCAACAAAAACTCAAAATTCACTTGTTGATTTTCAAGGGGAATATTTAAATTGCTGCCATTTTACGCTGTTAATAGCAGATGACTCAAACTTGCTACAGTTGGTCATTGGGTGACTGGGGTTCAAATTCCGGAGAGGGGCAGAGCCACAAACAGCTAATCTGATGTGTTTAATTTCTATGGGAATATACAAATTATTGATGCCAAAGACCCCAAAGCTCACAAACTTGGCCATTGAGTGTTTTGTGTTGGGGTTAGAAAAAGTGGGCAGAGCCAACACCAGCCAAATACATACCCGGGCAACGCAGGGTCCTCAGCTAGTATGTATATAAAGACACCTGGGTGTATGCCTAAAGATTTTCCTAGCACATTGACAGGTGATAAAAGTGCTTCTTGGCTTTGCAATAATACTTAACACTAATGAATACTTAACACCGGCTTCCTAAATGTCTAAAAGAAATCTCTAAAGCTAACAACACAACACAAGTCCATAATGGTGCAGTATGAATGTAATTGATCACTCCCTGGATGAAAATGAATTGCCTAGTAGTGATCAGTTCTACTGATGGCCACTGATATGCTAATATTTACAAGTTACATGCAAATTTATTGCAAATTGTATACAGATTGGAATTGGGTCGAATATACTTACTGTTGAAAGCTATAAGCTCATTTTTAAACTCCCTTCATAATACCTATACAATGTTTACAAAGGCAGAACATCTGTTTTTAACAGAATTTTAAAGCATATTATAAGCAAGGGAAAAACCATAGTCAAAAGACTTGCAATAATGGTATTAGTTGTTTATTTAGCGCACACAGGAGGAGCCTTCTTTAGTACAGAGCTGTATTCCCACTGGAGGAAAATATTTTCTATACCCCAATTAATATCCCCCAAAAATCTTCAGTTCAAATATTATTCTTGGCCTTGTTGACAATAATTTACATGATTCTACGTAAGACCTGCAGTATGTTCCATCCTATAAATGGGGAAGTGGATATAAATAGAGACTGTAACATCACAAGGTCTGTTTGAGATATATACCAGGCCACACAAAACCTACATTTTCCAATGTAACATCTTCCATGCGCACAGATCTCTGCTAGCTTTACAAGATGCTGGTTTTTAAGCAGTACATCAGTCATGAGGTTTAACAATTAAATTCCACTTTAAAAAAAACAAAAAACTAACAGGCAAACGCTAACCGGCAGCTGCTGCATCAGGAGAATGAGGATAGAGATTAAAGGGGAACTTCAGCCTAAACAAACATACTGTCATTAAGTTACATTAGTTATGTTAATTAGAATAGATAGGTAATATATTTTTTTACCCACCCTGTTTTAAAAGAACAGGCAAATGTTTGAGATTCATGGGGGCCTCTATCTTTGTCATGGGGGCAGCCATCTTTTTGGTTGAAAGGAGATGACAAGGAGCAGGAGATACAGTTACAACTGTCCTGTGTCCTGATAACACCTCCCAGCTGCACACGCTAGGCTTCAAATGTCAAATTCAAAATGTAAAAAGAAAAAAAAATTGCACCAAGACAGCAGAACGAGAGCAACAACATCAAAAATCCCATCATGCTTTGCACAGCATCAGTGGAAAAAATCCCGGGCAGTTTTCTTCTGTGCAGCTAAAAATGAGGCTTGGATAAGAGAAACTAAGTTCTGATGCTGTGAAACTGTTAAAGAAACACCAGGCCTTTTCAGTGCTGCTGAGTCGATTTTTAGTCCGGAGGTTCACTGTAATATATTACTGTTGTTGATTGTATTTATAAAATGCCAACTTATTACGCAGCACTGGACAATAAATAAGGGGTACATAGAGAGGCATAGCTAGGGTTTTCAGCATTGGGGGACAAAAACAGTTTTGCACACCCCTCTGGTCGTGGCCACACATCTGAATGTGGGCGTGGTCATGGGTGAAACCAAATGTACAAATGCTGTTTAGATAGCCACGTGTGCCCCCTTCCCCCCATAGATAGCCTGATGTGCCCCCTTTCCCCATTCGGATAGCTAGATGTGCTACCCTATAGATGGCCAGATGTGCCCCCCTTCCCCCATTTAGATGTGCACCCATCTAGATTACGAGATGTGCCCCCATTTAGATAGCCAGATGTGTTAATAACAGCTAAAGACTTACCGGTTTCAATGTTCTGGCAACTATGTCATCTCTCCTCTGCAGCGTGCCCAGCGTCCTCTCCTTTGTTACAGCGGTGCCTATTGTCACATGACGCCGACTGTTACCAAGGAGAGGACGATAATCTTCAGATATCATCCATCCTGGAACCTTCGCTCCTCCCTAGAGACCCTCTTGTTATCCAGCTTGGTCACCTCTTCTCACTCTGGCATCTAGGACTTCTCCGGAGTGTCAACTCTCCTTTGGAACTCTCTACCACAGCCTATCCGACATGCTTCAAGCCTGGAGATACACCTTTTCAGACAAGCTTGTAATTTACTATATCACAAGAAGACAAAAGCTCGATGCACACCTATAATTGCTTGCTATACCACAACATGGTTTGAACATCAGACCGTGCAACTTCCAGATGAGAAAATAGGCTTAGTACAACAATCGTTTTGCCCTGCGGTCCTTCTCATTGTCTTGAGAAAGCCTGCTGGGCGAAACCATCGTCGACCCTCCTCCACAGCTCCATACGTCTGCCTGTGTCTAATAAGTATTGTGTACCTTTTTATCACTTGATTGCTACAAGAATTTTAAACAAAGAATCATTAAAGAGTGTTTTAAGACTTGTGCTCCTGGATTCTCTACTCTTCGTGCAATATTATAATTTGCTATAGCTAGAATTTAAAGTATTACATTTAAAAGTAAATCACATCTGTATAATTTTTTAATGTGACTATAATGCAAAGCCCAGTGCAAGTGATGTGTCTAGGCAGGCAGAGAAAAATGCATTCTAGCAGCGCCATATTAATGGGTGTCATTGACAACTTCCTGTATTCCTTTTTGAAGATATGCATCCATTTCAGTGCTCTGTGTCAGACTTCAGCTAAGACCACATTGAGAAGACCTTGGAAATCAATGGTCGGTTCATTGTTGAGCATTGTACGCGTTATGAATACACAGATGCATCAGTCGACATTGCCGTACCATTTATTGTCACCAACTCTGAGGATTCGTTATTGAATGGAAAAGAATGAACACACACATAGAAAATGGGTTAAAGTCGGCCTAAACTCTTGCACAGCAGAAAAGGAAAACACAGAGAACTCCACCATGTGTGTGTTTACAGAGAACAGCCTAAATCTCCCTTATTGCAAGTAATCAGCAAGTGTAAATCAGGGCTGTCAGCTGTGTTGAAACTGTGTCAACTGTGCTAATATGTAAACACAGGAGGTTAACCCATTCTGTTCTCCCAAGAAACCAGGAAGTAAACACTGCATGATCTCTGTTGGCGTTCTATAAGGCTGGTTTTACACTTGAGGTGTGCGTTTGCGATGTGATGCCCCATCCCATTGCACCACAACACGCAAAATCACAAGCAGTCAGGGTCATATGCATAAGGTCATAAACCGACTAGGAGCGATTTTCAGAGCGCTTTGCGATTTGAAAACTCTTGCTAATGTAATGCTATGGTTGTGATCTCACTTGAGCGATGTGATTTTATAAAAATCCCCCATATCATTAGCAAGAACTTTTTCAAATCACTAGCGATTAGAAATCGCTCCTACTGGGTTTCTGGCCTTACGCCCCCTACACACCCAATACCAAAGCCCCCCCCCCCACGTACTCCCTGCTGGACAGAAAGTTTGTCACTGGGATTCCTGGGGATTCCCATCACATTCCTGTTTACCGCACAAGTTATGCATTGCCCATTGACTTAAATTGCTTTCGATTCTGCTGCATTGACACAGCAATGTGTTGTTGTCTCTGTGTTGGGTAAGCAGTGGATCGGACACTTTCAACGGGCCGCAATAGGTGTTCCTAGGCCTTGCATTACCTTGTGGCCCCTTGCAACAATGGAGAAGAACATATCGCAGGAATCTTAAGTAAGTGTAAAAAGGGCCTCAGTTTTAACAAACACATGTTATTTTTAAAGGGACAGTGCAAGCAAAAAAAAACCCCCAAGATCTACTTGCTTGGAGCTTCCTCCAGCCCCTAACAGCCTATTTGTCCCTCGCCGCTGCTACAGTGTCTGCTGATCCCCCTCCATTGCAGATGCCGACCTCGCCAGGTCAGCATATACTGTGCCTGCGCAGAACGCTCCAGACCACGTGTGTGTGATCATGAGCAGAGCGGCACATTCGCGCAGGCGCAGTAGATGCCGACCTGGCGAGGTTGGCATCTGCAACTGAGGGAATCCCGGGACACTAGAGCTGCGGCGAGGGACAGATAGGCCGCCAGTGGCTGGAGGACACCCCAGGTAAGTAGATCTTGGGGGGAGGGGGTTTTTGCTCGCACCTTCCCTTTAAGACGAGTTTCACAGTGGTAATTTGTATAACGCATGCGTCATAAGGTGTTATAATGAGCAGAATATGAATATAATGAATGTGAACTGCAATGAAGATTAGACATAGACTTTAAGGGCTCATTCACACTTGAGCGTTTTGCCGGCAACTTCGGCAAAACGCTCAAACGCTAGCGCTTTTGAAAGCGCTAGTGCAGTGATGGCTAACCTTTCAGAGGCCGAGTGCCCAAACTGCGACCTAATATCCACTTTTTTATTTCCGAGTGCCACTGGGAGGGGGGTCGCTGCGCTCGTCAGGCCGAAGAATGGGCGTGGCCATGATATTGTATGGGCGGAGCTAACGTAATGATGTAACAGCGAGGCATAAGAAAGCAGTGTTTTCCGCCATGATGTGGTGAAACGAGGATTCGCATCGTGGGTGTGCAGAAACTGTATGATGCTATTTATACCCGCCGTAACCCCAAAGCAGCAAATATAGCAAACTATGACCATTAAGGGCTCATTCACACTATTTGCTGCACTGTCAGTTTTGACGCAACGCACATAATGTAAGATTCATATGGTAACATGAAAGTCAATAGACTTCCACACTACAGGTGTGCGTTCCCATGCGTTGGGAACATTTTAACGCACAGCACATACATTTGCCCGATGGGTACAGCTGCTGACGTCCACGCTTTAGCGCACCACAACGTGCATTCCGTGCGATCACTGTGCGTTGGCAGCGCATGCATGAAATCGCATTCGTGCATACGTTCTGTAGTGTGAATGAGCCCTTAATAATAAATGCAGCAAGTTACCCCAGACACCAGAAAATAAACGCAATGTGTGCAACATTTCAGCAGAAAATAATGCAATGTGGGCCACATTGCACCAGAAAACAAACGCAGTGGGCCACATTGCACCAGAAAATAAACGCAGTGGGCAGCATTTCACCAGAAAACAAACAGCGGGCAGCATTTCATTAGAAAACAAACAGTGGGCCACATTTCACCAGCAAACAAACGCAGTGGGCCACATTTCACAAGAAAACAAACGCAGAGGGTAGCATTTCACCAGCAAACAAACGCAGTGGGCCACATTTCACCAGCAAAACAAACGCAGTGGGCCACATTTCACCAGAAAACAAACGCAGTGGGCCACATTTCACCAGAAAACAAATGCAGTGGGCCACATTTCACCAGAAAACAAACGCAGAGGGTAGCATTTAACCAGCAAACAAACGCAGTGGGCCACATTTCACCAGCAAACAAGCGCACTGGGCCACATTTCACCAGAAAACAAACGCAGTGGGCCACATTTCACCAGAAAACAAATGCAGAGGGTAGCATTCCACCAGCAAACAAACGCAGTGGGCCACATTTCACCAGAAAACAAACGCAGTGGGCCACATTTCACCAGAAAATAAACGCAGAGGGTAGCATTTCACCAGCAAACAAACGCAGTGGGCCACATTTCACCAGAAAACAAACGCAGCGGGCAGCATTTCACCAGCAAACAAACGCAGTGGGCCACATTTCACCAGAAAACAAATGCAGCGGGCAGCATTTCACCAGCAAACAAACGCAGTGGGCCACATTTCACCACAAAACAAACGCAGAGGGTAGCATTTCACCAGCAAACAAACGCAGTGGGCCACATTTCACCAGAAAACAAACGCAGTGGGCCACATTTCACCAGAAAACAAACGCAGTGGGCCACATTTCACCAGAAAACAAACGCAGAGGGTAGCATTTCACCAGCAAACAAACGCAGTGGGCCACATTTCACCACAAAACAAACGCAGCGGGCAGCATTTCACCAGAAAACAAACGCAGTGGGCCACATTTCACCAGCAAACAAACGCAGTGGGCCACATTTCACCAGAAAACAAACGCAGTGGGCCACATTTCACCAGAAAATAAACGCAAAGGGTAGCATTTCACCAGCAAACAAACGCAGTGGGCCACATTTCACCAGAAAACAAACGCAGTGGGCAGCATTTCACCAGCAAACAAACGCAGTGGGCCACATTTCACCAGAAAACAAACGCAGAGGGTAGCATTTCACCAGCAAACAAACGCAGTGGGCCACATTTCACCAGAAAACAAATGCAGTGGGCCACATTTCACCAGAAAACAAACGCAGTGGGCCACATTTCACCAGAAAACAAACGCAGAGGGTAGCATTTCACCAGCAAACGCAGTGGGCCACATTTCACCAGAAAACAAATGCAGCGGGTAGCATTTCACCAGAAAATAAACGCAGTGGGCCACATTTCACCAGAAAATAAACGCAGAGGGTAGCATTTCACCAGCAAACAAACGCAGTGGGCCACATTTCACCAGAAAACAAACGCAGCGGGCCACATTTCACCAGAAAATAAACGCAAAGGGTAGCATTTCACCAGCAAACAAACGCAGTGGGCCACATTTCACCAGAAAACAAACGCAGTGGGCAGCATTTCACCAGCAAACAAACGCAGTGGGCCACATTTCACCAGAAAACAAACGCAGAGGGTAGCATTTCACCAGCAAACAAACGCAGTGGGCCACATTTCACCAGAAAACAAACGCAGTGGGCCACATTTCACCAGAAAACAAACGCAGAGGGTAGCATTTCACCAGCAAACGCAGTGGGCCACATTTCACCAGAAAACAAATGCAGCGGGCAGCATTTCACCAGAAAATAAACGCAGTGGGCCACATTTCACCAGAAAATAAACGCAGAGGGTAGCATTTCACCAGCAAACAAACGCAGTGGGCCACATTTCACCAGAAAACAAACGCAGCGGGCAGCATTTCACCAGAAAACAAACGCAGCGGGCAGCATTTCACCAGCAAACAAACGCAGTGGCCACATTTCACCAGAAAACAAACGCAGAGGGTAGCATTTCACCAGCAAACAAACGCAGTGGACCACATTTCACCAGAAAACAAACGCAGCGGGCAGCATTTCACCAGAAAACAAACGCAGCGGGCAGCATTTCACCAGCAAACAAACGCAGTGGCCACATTTCACTAAAAAACAAACGCAGAGGGTAGCATTTCACCAGCAAACAAACGCAGTGGGCCACATTTCACCAGAAAACAAACGCAGCGGGCAGCATTTCACCAGAAAACAAACGCAGTGGGCCACATTTCACCAGAAAACAAACGCAGAGAGCAGCATTTCACCAGAAAACAAACGCAGTGGGCCACATTTCACCAGAAAACAAACGCAGCGGGCAGCATTTCACCAGAAAACAAACGCAGTGGGCCACATTTCACCAGAAAAACGCAGTGGGCCACATTTCACCAGAAAACAAGCGCAGTGGGCAGCATGTCACAGGACATAAACACAATGTGACAAAACATTTTACCAGAAAATAACACAGTGGGCCGCATTTTACCTGAAAAAAAAAAAGTAATGTACTCACCTGACAGAAGTCTTCTCTCTCGGCTGGGCTCTGGCGCGCATCTCCCCCGGACGTTCCTTCTGAAGTCTCCCGAGCTGCCGCTGACAGGCAGAGTGCAGGGCTACGGGAAGATGGCGCCCAAAGCCCTGTACTGGAGACACAAATAGTCTCCAGTACAGGGCTTCGGCAGCCATCTTGCCGTAGCCCTGGTCTGCCTCCCGGGAGACTGCGGGGCTGCGGGATATGAACTGGTGCGGCGGCGTGTAGTAGACGCTGCGGCCAGTTCATAAGCAGCGGTAGCGTGCCAGCAGATTAGGCTACGCGTGCCGGGCCCGGCACGCGTGCCATAGGTTCGCCACCGCTGCGCTAGTGTAATTAAACCCTATGGGCCCGTTCTTACTTGCGCTAATTAGTGCAAATCGCCCAAAAACGATAAACGCAAACGTGTAGCCTGCACCATTTTCAGACGATTTCCCGGTGATCGCGTTTCAATGCTATAGAAGCGCTAAACGCGATCACGGACAAATCACCACAGTGTTCAGTGATTTGCAAAATGCAAACTCAGAATCCGTATTCAGAATTTTGTGGGAAATTTTAGAATTTTGGCGGATTTGGAATTAGGAAATTTGGAACAGCCCTTCTGCATGGTGTTAACTATTTGTGCTGGCCAGAGCTGCAGGATGAACTATCTGTTTCATCTTGCTATGGCCTGGTGCACACCAGAGGAGTTTTTCTGAGCGTTTTGAGTTTTTAAATCTGCTGCTAATGTTATCCTATGTGTCTGTGCACACTGGAGCAATGAGGTTTTGTAAAAAAAAAAACCATAGCATTACATTGGGAAGAGCTTTTGAAACCTCTAGCGTTTGGGGAGCTTTTCTGGTGTGTCTCAGCCCTATTTGCTCATTCTGAAAATGACCTTCACTGCAGAGTTAATACTTTAAGTGAGGTTTAGACACTAAAAGAGCATCATTGCCTCTAATCTAAGCACTCCTGAAAGGAGTGTGTTTATATTAAAGGTGCACAGTAAGGTCAAGCAGTGCTCAGCATTGTTGATATTTAACCACCCTGGCGTTCTGATTAAATCGCCAGGGTGGCTGCGGGAGGGTTTTTTTTAAATAAAAAAAAAACTATTTCATGCAGCCAACTGAAAGTTGGCTGCATGAAAGCCCACTAGAGGGCGCTCCGGAGGCGTTCTTCCGATCGCCTCCGGCGCCCAGAATAAACAAGGAAGGCCGCAATGAGCGGCCTTCCTTGTTTTGCTTAGATCGTCGCCATAGCGACGAGCGGAGTGACGTCATCGACGTCAGCCGACGTCCTGACGTCAGCCGCCTCCGATCCAGCCCTTAGCGCTGGCCGGAACTTTTTGTTCCGGTGTAATGTCAGATATTGCAGCCCGGAAGCAGCCTTCCTCACTGAGTATCGCGCATGCTCAGTGAGAAGTTAGACATTATTTACCTGAAATATCTCCGCTTCCGCACCACCTACACTCCCGAAATTCTCAGGGGAGGGAGGGGACCCCCAGATCTAGCTCTGTGACGAATTGCAGGCCCCTAGCCCCGCTAGTTCCCGAGATAGGTTTGCTGCAATCAGTCTCGGGAACCAGCGGGGCTCGGGGGCTGCAATTCGGCACAGAGCTAGATCTGGGGGTCCCCTTCCTCCCCTGATAATTTCGGGGGTGTATCTGGTGCGGAAGCGGCGATATTTATGACGTTTTACCGTGGCTGCACAATTGAATGGGACGCAGGCTCCTACTGCGCATGCGGGGCTGCAAAATATGAGAGGCTGCAATAGCTGACACGACACCGGCTACGCTGGGCTCAGGCGGCTGGGGGGACCCTCTTTCGCCGCTGCTCGCGGCGGATCGCTGCAGAGCGGCGGCGATCAGGCAGCACACGCGGCTGGCAAAGTGCCGGCTGCGTGTGCTGCTTTTTATTTTACGAAAATCGGCCCAGCAGGGCCTGAGCGGCAGCCTCTGGCGGTGTTGGACGAGCTGAGCTCGTCCAGACCGCTCAGCAGGTTAAAACTCTTGTGAATAAAATCAATGTGTTGAAATGAATATGAAAGTTGCTAACCGAAGATCTGTGTAGAATTGTTTTTGTGAGCACAGCTCACCCATGTCACCCAGCCACGACCAGAGTGTGTTGCTGACCTCTGACCCTCAGTTAGTTTAGTGGTGCATGCGCAATAAGGCCTGCAACCCACTAGAGCGATTTTCTGAGCGTTTAGTGAGCGATTCAAACCGCTAGCGATTTCCCTAAACGCTCAGCTAATGTTAATGGATGGGCCAAATTCCACTGGAGTGGTTGCGATTCCCAAAACGCAGGACATGCAGCATTTTTAGCGTTTAGCGTTTCGCTTTTCTGCAATGTAAAGTATATAAACGCTGACATAATCGCTCATCAAAACCTACACGGAGCGATTTTGCTAGCATTTTGAAGTTACTGCACACTGTAAAAAAATTAAAATTAATTGACAGGACCAATCAGAATTAAAAGCGCTAATCGCTATTCGCTACACAATCGCTGGCAAAAACCTTGCACTTTTTAAAATCTCTGCCAAAAACGCTCATGAAATCAGTAGCTTACAAAGCACTCACACAAAGGCTAGCGATTGCAATTAGCGATAGCGTTTTGTAGTGGGTTCCAGGCCTAAGACATTTTTGGCTCAAACTGCTCTGCTCTGGCTCCTTCTCCTCCGTGTCTCCTCTCATGCTGTATAAGACATGCGTGTGCACTAGGAGCACGGCCAAAGAGTCAAAAATGCCTAACTGGGCATGCGCCACTAAACTGAGGGTCAGAGGTCACTGACAGACTGTGGTTGGGGCAGCTAACGGGCTGAATTACGAGCAGCAGAAACGTATCGGAGTAGAACAGTCACCATGGCAAGTGTCTGCAACCATGCCAGGACTTATATATGGGCTCAGTTTGACATACTCCTCCAAATTTCTTTAAATAAGTTTGCCTGGAACTGCTACAAAAACTTATACCTTCCACATTCTTTCACACACCAGTGTGTAATGTCACAGTATGCTGTTACTTCTGCATTGTGAACGAAAAGATAATCACATTCTGCTAAACTCCATAAGCTAATACTGAAGGTGTGTTAAATCAAGCCTCAAATGCAGACTCCCAGCTGGTGGATCTGTTGCTAATACTCAGATTCTTAAAATGCTAATTGTTTTCATTTCATCTATACTAACAATACTCTTATGCCCCCAAAAACACAGTTTCATTTAATAAAATCTTTCCTAGAGGATGCCGCAAACTGCAGTTTGTTATTTGGACACTAGAGGTCCTCGTGGCAACCATCCACACTATTCCCATGTTTGAGGTAGTTAAACTGAATGGGAGGTGCTATCCCAATCCCAAGCCCCAGACATCAGTACATGCAGCCGTGTCACATGGTACAGCCACTTGTGGTGGCAATTCAAAAAGTTGCCGGACACAGGAGGAGATGAGGAGTCATGCTAGGCCAGCATGACAGGTGAGCCTGCAACACTCACCAGGGGGCCTTGGGATACACATACACTTGGAGGAAGACCAGCCAGGGGGTTCGTCGGTCATCTGGAAATAGAACATCATTACCACAACGCACCCGATTGAGCCCTTTCCACCAAGATTTTTCAGCATCATTACGATTGACCGGGTGGCCATGTTGCAATATTGATTCCATTGTTATAATTAAGTCGGTCGGATATTGATGCCAAACATTGAATAACGTACTAGGTCTCCTAATATCCCAATATGTAATGGGTATCCCAATATTTTTCCTTGTACTGTAAGTGTTTTGTGCACCATCATTCACTTCTTCAGATTACGGTACTACATTGCAGTAACCAGAAGGTGAGCTTCAATAATCACAAAAAAATTATCAATTAACCTCCTTGGCGTTATGATTATTTCCAGATTCAGTGTCTAAAAGCCGTGCATTTTTTTTACAAGCTTTTAGACCATAAAAACAAGTAAAAAAATACTGCAGAGAGATCTGCAGCAGCTCCTGCGTATAACTCACTGAGGCACGGGATTACCGCTCTGTGCTGCAGCTTTCCGCCCCGAGCCTGACTCAGGATTACTGCTAAGGACATTAAAACACTAATTAACAAAACAGTATGACAGCAGGGCCAGCCTTAGGTTTCACAGCGCCCTGAGCGAAACCTGATTTTTGTGCCCCCCCTTCATCCTCACGCACGCACGCACGCACGCACACACACACAGGCCCATATTCAATTCACCTTTTCTCCTGAGATATCTCCTAGGACAGTGGTTTCCAACCTTTTTGACTTGTGACACATCACGCCAAATGCTCAGATCTCCGTGACACGTCACATATATAGAAAAAATACTATTAATAACCATGAATGGATGGAAAGAGTGCATTATCCTGAATACACTTAAAAATGAAGGCTAGAACCTTTCAGGAATTTTAATAAAAATAATCAGTGGGATTATAGCCGCAGTGCCCCACCCCAAAAAAATGCCCTCAGACTCAGTATAGGTAGGTAGCCAGGTATAGCTGCCCCCAGTATAGGATTTCACGTGTAAGTGCCCTCAATAAAGGTTGCCAAAGATAGGTGCCCCCAATATAGGAAGTCAGTTGAAGGTCTCCACCCCCCCCCCCATAGGTAGCCAGGCGTTGGTGCCTCCAGTATAGGTAGCCAGGTGTTGGTGCCCTCAGTAAAGGCAGCCAGCTATAGGTGCCCCCAGTATAGGAAATGAGGTGTAGGTGCACTCAGTATAGGCAACCAGCTATAGGCGGCGGCGCCCCCTTGGAAGCCGGCGCCCTGAGCAACCGCTCTGGGCGCTCAGGTCAAAGGCCGGCTATAAGTATGAGGAACAAAGAGAGAAACCGAGACCCCTCTATAGTGCAGTATGTCATAGCCAAGGGGGGTATGCCATATGTCATGTCAAAGCCGGGGGGGGGGGGGGGGGGTAAATAGATTTTTATACTCACAAATGTGGGTTATCGAACAGGCAACCACTTTTCAGACAGGAGGGCAAGCAATACGTGTTTAATATGTTGCTCTCTGTAGTCAGGAAAAGGAGGAAATGGGTGTAGCCCCCTCCATGCATGGTGGACTGGGGATTATGTGAACCACAGAAACAGAAGCGGCAGAAGGGTTAGGCTAGGTGCACACTTAGCAGAAACGCAAGCGTTGCAGAAAAGCTCATGGAAGTCTATGAGCTGCAGAAAAAAAATGCATATGCATTTTTGATGGGTGCATTTTTAAAAATGCAGGTTTTGTTGCATAGTCTTCAAATAGGCAGCAAAAATGCACATAATGAATAGAAACGTAATGGTATGCGTTTTCCATGCGTTTTTCTACACGTTTTTGGAGGAAAATTGTTTTATGATGTATTTCCACTTCATGTTGACTTCCTAGTGATTTGCATAAAACGCAATAGAAAAACACATGAAAAACGCATACAAAAAGCATACCCATTTTGTATATGCGAACCGCAAACGCATTAAAATGCATGCAAAACGCTTAAAAAACCGCATATGGGGTAAAACCGCAAACGCACCAAAAACGCAGCAAAAATGCCCAAAAACCAGACACAATATAATATGAAACATGACATAAAACACGACATTTCATGTTATGTTATGTGTGCACCCAGCCTCAAACAGAAATGTATATTTACAAAGATAAAAACAAGGGGAAGTAGCACTTACCTCCCCAGTGAAGAGTCAGTAAGATATTATCAGCAAAACAAACGTTTAATAAATACTCCAAAGGCTGCAATGAGTTTTGTGGGTCGCAGCCCACTTCTTCATAAAAACAGGATGACTGTGTCGTAGCTAGCGTGGTGCCTCCAAATTAACAAAACAGGGCTGGAGAGGGAAAAGAAAGACTAATGCTGGTAACACACGTTATGTTTTTTCACCCGATTTCCCATGCGATCGATAGTACGAATC
Source organism: Hyperolius riggenbachi (assembly GCF_040937935.1). Classification (NCBI taxonomy): domain Eukaryota; kingdom Metazoa; phylum Chordata; class Amphibia; order Anura; family Hyperoliidae; genus Hyperolius; species Hyperolius riggenbachi. The sequence continues at coordinate 437,961,516 of NC_090649.1, forward strand.
GCAACCAAAATTGGAAGCATTTTTCAGCACACTTGTGCGATTTTATGGGCAGAATCGAGTGTGTTCTCGATCGAAATAGTATCGGACATGTTGAGAATAAAGGGTCGAACTAACTTTAGAGCAGGCTGGTGTTGTACTTTGTACTGGTTGAACTCGATGGACGTATGTCTTTTTTCAACCAAAATAACTATATATGTAACTATATGTAACTATATGACTACTATCTTATTGTGTGTTGGCGCGATCAGGGGTCTTGTCCTGGGAAAAGAGGTGAGTGGACTCACCTGAAAAAGCCCTGCGCCCGCATAGCGCGGCGAGCCAAAAATGGGCGTGGCCAAGCATAACATGGGCGTGGTCATGGGTGGGGCCAAAAATCCATGACCATAGCAGTGTAAAAGGTCTGCCAGGGAAGTTTGAGCTCTGCCGTAGTGTACCCCCCCCCCCCCCCCAAATAGATCTGACAGCATTTCACCAAAAAGACACGTAATCTGGCAGAAGTTTCTCCAAAATACAGATAATATGGCAATGGTTACCCAAAAATAGACAATCTGGCAGCAGCAGTTCCCCCAACATACACACAATCTGGAAGCAGATCCCCAAAATATGCGAAACCTGGTAGCAGATCACCCAAAATACACGTAACACCCAAAATACATATAATCTGGCAGCTGTTGTCCCCCAAACATACACAATCTGGCAGCAGTTCCCCAAAATATGCATAATCTGGCAGCAGCCGTTCCCTTAACATACACATAATCTGGCAGCTGTTCCGCAAAATACACTTAATCTGTTAACAGCAGTTACTCAAAAATACAGATAATCTGACAGCAGTTTCCCCAAAATAGGTACTCCCAGCATAGGTAGCCAGGTCTATAGGTGTCCCCAGTATAAGTAGCCATGACTATAGTTGTCCCTAGAATAGGTAGCCAGGTGTATAATGTCCCCAGAATAGGTAGCCAGGTGAAAATATCTCCCCAGAAAAGGTGGCCAGGTGTATAGGAGTCCCCAGTATATGTAGCTAGGTGTATTGGTGTCCCCAGTATATGTAGCCAGGTCTATAGGTGTCCCCAGTATAGCCAGGTCGATAGGTGCCCCCATAATAGGTAGCCAGATGTCCCCACAAGGAGGGGAGGCAGTGCAGAGAAGAGGGATCGGTGGGCAAAGCGGCAGGGAAGGGGGGAGGTCCCCCCCTTCCCTCACCTTGGGGCTCCCCCTTCCTCCCTCTCCCCCTCCAGAACTAAAATTTGCAGGTGGCTGGCAGAGGGCGGGACTTACCTCTTCCTTGTTCCAAGCGCTGGGTAAGTAGTGATGTCCGATTCATTTGAGCTGGGTCTTTCCTGTGAGTTGAGTGATCCAGCTCATCACACTGAAACGAATCAGTTCAGTGGATGAGACAGGAACTGCAGCTGCACACTGATTCGGTTCAGTGTGATGTGTTGGATCACTCAACTCACAGGAAAGAACTGGCTCAAATGAATCAGACATCACTACTTACCCGGCGCTTGAAACGAGATGGAGGTAAATTGCCCACTGCCAGCCGCCCGCAAATTTTAGTTCTGGCGGGGGGGGGGGGGGGGGGAAGAGAGAGGAGGAGCCCCAAGGTGAGGGAGGGGGGGGAGACTTCCCCCTTTTCCCGCTGTGCCCATGATCCCTCCCTCTTCTCTGCGCTCTCTCCCTCACACATGCTAGGGTGGACGACGACGTCCACCCGCGTTCACGCCTGACTCAATCCCTGGGCGCGATCGATGAAGCGGCTCAATAATGTGTATAATACAGAAGCGTTCAGGGGGCCGTAACAGAGTGCAGTGTCATCAATAGTGGGCGTAATTAGTCGAGAACATAGTAAAAACGGAATAGAAAACGTACACGTGTGTAGCAAGAGGACCATAAAATTACTGTCGATCTTTGGTTGAGATTAAATTCGTACTCAGGAAATCGGGTGAAAAAACGTAATGTGTGTTCCCAGCATAAGATACAGAAGGTTAAAATAAAGGAGAGAGGCAGAGAAAGAAAGGAGAGGATGAAAAATATCAAAAGGAAATGAAGGTGAAAAGAAAAGTAAGGAAGAACAAGAAAGGGGATTGGGAATGTCTGAGGAGAAGGGAAAAAAGGAAGGGGGGAGGGAGAGATGAGGTAAAAGAAGTAAGGGGGTAAAGAGAAAACTAAGGGTAAGAGGTAAATGGGGAGTGTGAGGGAGGCCCAGAAAAGGAATAAGAGAAAAATAGGATGGGGGAGAGAAAGACGTTTTAACTTGAAGTTCATTTGATGAGCAAGGTGGGCTTTTCCCTCACTAAACACTGTGGTTAAAGCTATTCCACAACTATTGGTCAGAATGATCTTTCTGCAGCTTGTCTATTGTTGCTACTGGTAATTATCACACATTACGCATTATCACAGCTCTTTTCACTGCCTTGTTAGGTCATTCTGGAGATTGTATTAGTATAATCACCTCCTGTGTACATAATTGATGCAGATGAATTTATCTTGTCTCGTAGGAATTCATATTAGTATTCTTTTGAAATAGTCAAATGGAGTAAGTTGCCAGAAGCTTATTTTCCATGTTTTCCGTGATACTTGCTGTATGACTTATTACCCAGTTACAGATTGCTTCTATCAACATAGTCACATTCATAAGATATGTTTAGACGTAACGTGACCTTCGGGGCATTTGGATGCTGTAGAGGACACATACAAGAAAAAAAGGCGCCTGGAAATAGGGCGCAGGGGATTGCCGCTAGAAGTTAGAGATATTCTACTGCTCGATTCTAATAGTGAAATGTCGGTAATGTTTACCGATATTTTACTATGGCTAAACCTAACCCTACTCTTATACAGAACCCCAACCCCCCCCCCCCCCCCCCTGGTGGTGCCTAACCCTATGACCCCACTGGTGGTGGCTAACCCTAAGGACCCCCCCCCTCCCTCCAGGGGTGTCTAACGCTAACCCTCCCTGGTGTTATGATCGCTTCTGCAGCGTTTACTGCTGACTGCAGTGGTATTGCAAACCAAGCAGTTCTAATGTCATTACATGCATTTGCTTGCATATTTTGGTTTGCACTTAAACTAGTTGCCGATTCCATCTGCAGTCGCTCTGAAGTTAATGACAGTTTAATATGTTTTTGTGTAAACAAACATTGTCTGCTGCAATGGAGGGGCAATCCCTTTCCTGCAGGCTGCATATCATTGTCTGCCTTTTCCTGCTATCAGCCTGTGATTAATTACCATTCACTTGTGTGGGAATCTGCAGGTCTGCTCCCATTGGATGACCTCAGTATAAAGAACTGCTTCCTGCAATGCCTCATGGGCTACCATAGTCTCAGATTCTGTCTGTTACTCTGCTCGTGCCCCACCTCGTTCCTAGTCCGTGTGGACTGCGCTGACTCCTGCGAAGGGGTCAGCGAGTCCTCCTAGTTCTGCTCTTGTTCTAGAAGTTGTTACTCTGCTTGTCTTGTGTCATATATTGGTTCATCGCCAATATATATGCATACTTGCGCATTTTGTTATTTTCCTTGTATTCGTGTTACGTTGATACATCAGTGTCGCTGATATATACGTACACGAACTGTTTATATCCTGTGTTCCGTTAGTCAGCGTTCCAGCACGCTTTGGTGGTTGCGCGTATCGTGATCCCCCGTGCTGAGCTAGTTATCCTGTTCCTGGTCCTGTTTGTGGATTGCGTTCATCTCCGCGAGGAGATAACGAATCCTTCTGAATCCTGTCCTGTTACCGTTTGTGGATTGCGTTCATCTCTGCGAAGAGATAGCGAATCCTTCTGAGTCCTGTTCCCTGTATCGTTCCAGTCCTAAGTCAGTGTTCCTGCTTATGTCATATATCGGTTCATTGCCGATATATACATATGTTAGTCAGACGTTACAAATAGTTTCATTGATAGCTGTAATTGTAATACGCTAGGAAATCATACTTATTGTATATTTATCTGTGTTACGTTCATCTATCTTGATCCTGCTATTTCCGGACTATCCTGTCCTGTCTTTGTGAGGCACGCCATCGCTGCTACGCATTGGCTGCCTCATTCCAGTCTGTCTTGTTGTGGACGCTTGCTGTCACTAAGTAGTGGCTAGTTAAGCAGGCGTTCATTCTGTCTACCTGTCCTGATCTCCTCAGTCCTGGTTTATGCGCTCAGCGCTACTTTGCGCTGAGACGTTATTACGAAAGTGTTGTTTGTGGCTGTTCGGATCTGCACCGGCTCTGCACCACAATCTCCTATTGGAGTCAGTCCTCTCCTCCACTAAACTGGGGATATCCTGATTCCTTGTGCTGGTGTGTGTACCTCCTTCACGTCAGCTTATGTGTTGCATGCTGACGGTGGAGATTACACCTCCAAGCTTAACACCTGGTGGCACTTCCTCTAGTAGCCCCTAACCTCCCCCCCCCCAAAACCTTAACTCCCCTGCAGCAAAGCCGAGATCGGGCATCAAAATGTACCTCCTTTGCCATGTAACGTGGCTATTATAAAAGCCGTGATTTCCGGCAAGGCACCCGATAGCGGGTGCTGCTGTGCACTTAAGTTTTCATTATTTGACTCTAAAGTGTGGCTTTTATAATAGGTGCAGTTGTTTTCCATAAGGGCTACTGCGCCCTTTTTTCCTGATTCAGTGGAGGGTACCATTTTTATTCTTTTTTTTAGTAGTGTGCCAGTGACACACATGTATGTTATAAACATGCAGCAGTGGACGTGATATGCATACCTGTTCATGATTAGTAGACATGGTCAATGCTAGTAATTGTGACATACCTGTTCATAATCTGTAGACATGGTCAATGCTAGTAATGCTATGCTATGTCCTCTTTCATGGCCTCTTCTTCTTAAAACTCAGTTTGGGCTGGGGCACACCGAGCGGCTTTTTGAGCGTTTTTGCAGCTGCTTGCGGCTGCGGATACGCTAGGGTAATGTATCTCAAGGGGGTGGTTCACACCAGGGCGGGAGGCGTTTTGCTGAAACGCATACTCCCGGGGTGAGGCATTTTTTGGATTGCGGAGGCGTTTCTGCCTCCAATGTAAAGTATAGGAAAAATGCAAACCGTTCGGAAAAATGGCAGTTCAGAGCGGTTTTGCAGGCGTTTTTGTTACAGAAGCTGTAAAAGCTTTACTGTAACAATATGTGAAATATGGTACACTGAAATCCGCAGCAGCAATCCGCAAAACGCCTCATAAGAATAAAAAAAAGCGTTTAAAAATCTGCTAGCATTTTGCTGATCTGCTAGCGGGTTTTGGTGTGCCCCAGGCCTATGAGTAAAGAAGAACTAATCATTTTTCCACTGTCTCTGTCTATCTCTCTGCCTGATATAATAACAATAAATGTTAATGACCCCCCTATAACTTCAGTTCCCAAAGCACAGTGCTTAGGGGTAATATTTGTCTCCTCTCCCTATATCTCTTTTTCCTCACATTCACTCCCTAACCAGCTCCTGCCATCTCCAACTCAAAAACATATCTCAAATCTGAACTTTTCTGACTCAGGACACTACTAAAATGTTAGTACATGCTCTTATAATATCTTGTCTGGATTATTTTAATGCACTTCCTCTGTGGACTACCAACTAACAGCCTTGCACCGCTCCAACCTGATTGAACTTTGCTGCTCGACTCATTCATCTTTCTTCTCACTCCACCTTTGCTACTCCTCTCTGTCAAGCTCTTCACTGGCAGCCAATTAACCAGAGAATCCGTTTTAAACTCTTAACCCTAACCTACAAAGCTCTCCACAATATTTCTCCCCTGTACATCTCTTGACTAGTTTCAAGATACAAACCCAACCACAATCTCAGATCTGCACACAAACTTATTTTGTCCTTCTCTAGAATTACCTCCTCGCATTCACATATACAAGATTTTGCATGTGCTTCACCCTTCCTCTGGAACACCCTTCCACAAAACATCCGCCACTCTCTAACCTTTGAAATCTTTAAGTGCTCCCTCAAAACTCACTTTTTCCAACAACCATACACTGTAACTTAGGCCACTCCCGCTCCGATCTCTGGCCTAGTTGTGCTCCTCACTAGATAACCTAAAAACACACTGCCTAGGTATGATTATTGCATACTACCCCACCTCTTGTACTGACCCCCATTCCTTTAGCTTGTAAGCTCATAAGGGCAGGGCTCTCACCCATTTCTGTCTTGGAATTTGCTATACATTTTACTTATACAGTTACATTTTATTAATCATGTTATTTTTGTCACAGTAATTACCAATTTTGTATTTTTATTATTGCTGGTGTGCATTTTATATATTGGTGTATTGTCTGTATTGCTTAATACCCCATTGTACCTGGAACCAGCTCTGTTTTCATTAATAGCCGGCTACTACTGGATTTCTGCCTCACCACATGGAAAACCAAAACTGTCCTATTTCTGTGGTCAGAGGTAACAGTTTAAGACACTCATTTCTGAGCCTGGGAAAAAAAGACAGAAAAATATTATTTTAAATTTAAAACTCTCTCACATTAAGAAAGAGAAAGGCCGATGTAAATGGAGGGGAAATAGAGATAATGAAAGAAGAATGGAGATAAAGTGAACTTTGCAGCTGTAAATATTTTGCTTTATGGAAGTGCACCCTGCAGGATTTCACGTACCAGCTTCTGCAGAGGAAGCCGCTAAGCATGGCATGACATGATGATTTATACGCTGTCATGTTGTTACAGCTGTCGTTAGGAGCGCTTTATGGGAACGCTGGGAGGATGGAATTTTTAACAAACTGTATTACTAGGAGCCGGAGCTGGACTTTCTCTTCCCATATCGGCGCCTTGCATAGTTGAGAGTCATGTGCGGAGCAGAGATCTGAGCCTCTTCTCCCGCCACTCTCCAGTGTGCTTAACAATGTTAGGAAACTGACCTAACCGCGTCCTCCTGTCTTGCCAAACATGATAATTATCTTTATTTCTTTTTATTTTCGGTTTGATACCAGGATATTTTCCACATCCCTTCACACTGGTGTAAAGCTGGCCACTAACGGTCCAATTTCTAGCGAAAAATCGTTAGAGCGATCAGAAATACTGATCGGATTGGTTGTAAATAATCCCCATTGGTGGACACAATCGATTATGAACGAGTGAAAAAATGTCGCCTCAATGAATTTTCGTCGAACGAAAATTTGGATTTTCTTGGTGGTCGTGATAGATAGGAAGCAAAGATTGGGTAGTTGATGGTGTAGTGAACGATTTTTCATCCGATCAGAATTTCTGATCGCTCGAATGATTTTTCGCTAGAAATTGGACCGTTAGTGGCCAGCTTTAGTCTGTAAAACTGTTGTGAGCAACCTCAGATCGGCGTCAGCAGTGACCCGATGCACCGCAGTGATGAAGAAACGGGAGATTGGATTCCCATAGCTGCGCCTATACATGAAGTGCTTATATATGTGCCGTTACCAGGAGAACGACTCTCCTGTTTCTTCATCACTGTGGCACAGTGGGTCACTCACCCCTGATCTGAGGTCATTGGGGACCGGCAGGGACTGTCATGGAAGGAGGCAGCTGCTGACTGATGGCGGCTGTGGGGAGGGAGGTGGTACAGACTGGCTACCCTACTGGGGGCACCTACCTGGCTAACCTATTCTGGGGGCACCTATGCCTGGCTACCTATACGGGGGGTACCTATTCCTGGCTACCTACAGTATATGCTTGGCTACCTATATTGGGGGCACCTATACCTGGCTACCTATACCGGGGGCACCTATACCAAGTGGCTTCCTATACAGAGGGCACCTATATCTGGCCACCTACCTACCTATACTGAGGGTGTGGTGCAAATTGTTGGGTGTTGTGCAATCATTCCAAATCGGGAAAGGGGGGCATCCTCACAAGCTTGCCATAGGCAGCAAAAAGAAACGGCCCTGAAAACAGCCATCTGCAAGTTGGATTATATGGCTGTATAAAATGAATAGGTTGCAGACATGCTGTCAGCGAGTTCGGATGTATGTTTGGCTTTTCGGGAATATATAGGCATTTATTGCATATCCACTCCCTGACCTGAAGTGATGGATCATGGGAGTAGCTTCTTGCTTATCTGAAGTTGGAGATTTAGAAATACCTTCTGTTTTCAGAAGGCAAAATTGTACTTTGTGTAGCTTTTATACTGGGTAGACATTTAGTCCATTATAAAATCCTAGTCCTGGTTCTCCATGATGTAACTGGGTGCTTCACAGATCAAGTGAGAGGCAGAGAGGAGCAGCACAGAGCCATCATTTCAGAATGGAAACAATGTCATAGCAAAGCCGCGGGTATGTTGTCCAGATGTACATAGCTTTATTCACATTTAGCTTTCTGACAACCTGTGAATTGTGGGATAATCAGCAATGCTTAGCCTAAGCGGTGCCCATATCTGGACATCAGAACTGTGTGCCCTGGAGGTGCCACAGGGGAGGGGGGATCAGCTATATGCAATGCACATTAATTAACCCTCTGCACCTTCCTGTACACTAAAAGAGGACTTAAGCGAAAAAAGGGGAAAAAATAAATCAATACATTGCAATAATTTTCCCTATATTAAAATTGGACCCATTTCCTTTCTATAGTATTGCACCTGTGCCTTCTTTATTTAGTATGGCCCCCTTTTTCCCACTTGTTGGCAATTATGGCTCCCATGTGCCCTTATTAACAAGTGTGGCCCCATCTGTGTGGCTGCTTTGTCCCCCCAGTTTGTTTGGCTATTATGTCCCCTTGTTTGTGGGACTGCTTTGTCCCCCGTTTCTGTGGCTACTATGTCCCCTCGTTTGTGTGGCTTCTCTGTCTGTTTCTGTGCTGCTGTCCCCCCTTTCTGTGCCTGCTTTGTCTGTTTGTGTGCTGCTGTCCCCCCTTTCTGTGGCTGCTTTGTCCGTTTGTGTGCTGCTGTCCCCCCTTTCTGTGGCTGCTTTGTCCCCTGTTTCTGTGGCTGCTTTGTCCGTTTGTGTGCTGCTTTGTCCCCCCTCTCTGTGGCTGCTTTGTCCCCCCTCTCTGTGGCTGTTTTGTCTCCTGTTTGTGTGCTGCTTTCTCTCCCCTCTCTGTGGCTAGAGATGGCCAGAACCTTCGAATTTAGGTTCGCAAACCGGGTTCGTGAACTTCCGCAAAAGGTTCAGTTCACGCCAACTTTCGCGAACCACAATAGACTTCAATGGGGATGCGAACTTTGAAAACTAGAAACATTTATGCTGGCCACAAAAGTGATGGAAAAGATGTCTCAAGGGGTCTAACACCTGGAGGGGGGCATGGATGAGTGGGAGAGATGCCGAAAGTCCTGGGGAAAAATCTGGATTTGACGCAAAGCAGCGTTTTAAGGGCAGAAATCACATTGAATGCTAAATTGCAGGACTAAAGTGCTTACAAACATCTTGCATGTGTATACATCAATCAGGGAGTGTAATTAGAGTACTGCTTCACACTAACACACCAAACTCACTGTGTAACGCACCGCAAACAGCTGTTTGCATAGTGACGGCCGTGCTGGACTGGTGTGCACCATGGCGAGAGTGCAGGCTGTGGCGGTGTTCAAGCCCATATGGTCGCCGGGCTGTGGTAGCTCAATGATAGAACAATAGTGACTGTCCAGCTGATCAAATTTGCTCTGTCCACAATGAAGCACCAACCTTATTATCTTCGTGTATGTAGGTAGGCATAGGTAGGTGCCCCAGTATAGGTAGGTAGGCATAGGTAGGTGTCCCAGTATAGGTAGGTAGGCATAGGTAGGTGTCCCAGTATAGGTAGGTAGGCATAGGTAGGTGTCCCAGTATAGGTAGATAGGCATAGGTAGGTTCCCCAAGTAGTTAGCTAGGCATAGGTAGGTGTCTAAGTATAGGTATATAGGCATAGGTAGGTGCCCTAGTAGTTAGCTAGGCATAGGTAGGTGCCCCAGTATAGGTAGGTAGGCATAGCTAGGTGTCCCAGTATAGGTAGATAGGTATAGGTAGATGCCCCAGTAGTTAGCTAGGCATAGGTAGGTGTCTAAGTATAGGTAGATAGGCATAGGTAGGTGCCCTAGTAGTTAGCTAGGCATAGGTAGGAGTCTCAGTATCGGTAGGTAGGCATAGGTAGGTGCCCCAGTATAGGTAGGTAGGCATAGCTAGGTGTCCCAGTATAGGTAGATAGGCATAGGTAGGTGCCCCAGTAGCTAGCTAGGCATAGGTAGGTGTCTAAGTATAGGTAGATAGGCATAGGTAGGTGCCCTAGTAGTTAGCTAGGCATAGGTAGGAGTCCCAGTATAGGTAGGTAGGCATAGGTAGGTGCCCCAGTAGTTTCTAGGCATAGGTAGGAGTCCCAGTATAGGTAGGAGTCCCAGTTGTTAGCTAGGCATAGGTAGGAGTCCCAGTTTAGGTAGTTAGGCATAGGTAGGAGTCCCACTATAGGTAGGTAGGCATAGGTAGGTGCCCCAGTAGTTAATTAGGCATAGGTAGGCGTTCCAGTATAGGTAGGTAGGCATAGGTAGGTGCCCCAGTAGTTAGCTAGGCATAGGTAGGAGTCCCAGTATAGGTAGGTAGGCATAGGTAGGTGTCCCAGACAGTATAGGTAGATAGGCATAAGTAGGTGCCCCAGCAGTTAGCTAGGCATAGGTAGGAGTCCCAGTAAAGGTAGGTAGGCATAGCTAGGTTCCCCAGTAGTTAGCTAGGCATAGGTAGGAGTCCCAGTATAGGTAGGTAGGCATAGGTAGGTGCCCCAGTAGTTAGCTAGGCATAGGTAGGAGTCCCAGTATAGGTAGGTAGGCATAGGTAGGTGCCCCAGTAGTTAGCTAGGCATAGGTAGGAGTCCCAGTATAGGTAGGTAGGTATAGGTAGGTGCCCCAGTAGTTAGCTAGGCATAGGTAGGAGTCCCAGTATAGGTAGGTAGGCATAGGTAGGTGCCCCAGTAGTTAGCTAGGCATAGGTAGGAGCCCCAGTATAGGTAGGTAGGCATAGGTAGGTGCCCCAGTAGTTAGCTAGGCATAGGTAGGAGTCCCAGTATAGGTAGGTAGGCATAGGTAGGTGCCCCAGTAGTTAGCTAGGCATAGGTAGGAGTCCCAGTATAGGTAGGTAGGCATAGGTAGGTGCCCCAGTAGTTAGCTAGGCATAGGTAGGAGTCTCAGTATATGTAGGTAGGTGCACTAGTATAAGTAGGTAGGTAGGCATAGGTAGGTTCCCCCGTATAGGTAAGTAGGTAGGTGTCCCCGTATAGGTAAGTAGGTGCCCCAGTAGTTAGGTAGGCATAGGTAGGTGTCCCAGTATAGATAGTTAGGCAGGGCCTGGCTGGCACAGTAATAGCAATTACCAAGGACCAGCTGCAATAGATAGGGCTGTATAATGCAGTGTCAGTGGGCAACACACAAAAAAAACACATCAGGAGAACATTAGCTCTCAAAAGAGCTGTTGAGGGGTGCTATTTTAGCAATCAGCCAGGAGCAAGCTAACAAGCCTACAAGAGCCTAACTAATCTTTCCCTATGAGAGTCTGCCAGCAGCTGTCCCTTCACTAATTACTGCAGGCACACGAGTGAGTGTAAAAGCCAGCGCTGCCTGCCTTTTATAAGGGGAGGAGTGGCTCCAGGAGAGAGTGTAGCCTAATTGGCTACAATGTGCCTGCTGACTGTGATGTAGAGGGTCAAAGTTGACCCTAATGGCGCACTATGGGGGCGAACCGAACTTCTGCAAAAGTTCGCCTTCGCTGGCGAACACGAACCACCGAAAGTTCACCTGGAACCGTTCGGGCCATCTCTATCTGTGGCTGCTTTAGTCATTGGTGTCAGTGCAGGGGAAAAAAACACATACTTAGTATCTGACATCCTTTCCTCCTTGAAGCTGGGATCCTGTTAGAACTCCCGCGCGTGCCGGAACTATACAGCTGGCTTCGGGTGATGCGCTGCTTTGTAGATCCATCCGCTGCATCACTCGCAGCAGCATGAATGAATCCTGCTGCCGCTGCTATGCTATGGAGAAGCGGGACTATATTGTCCCGCGGAAGTGTCAAAATGACACGGAACTCCTGGAGGACCCCGGTTGAGAATAGCTCATCTACAGAGAGCGACTTCTTAAACCTGAGTGGGGTCAGTTTCTAATTCTCCCCACCTGCCTTGATAGTGGTTACCTGTGTAGTAACCCGCGTTTGTGAGTATATTTCTTATCAGCTTTATAACAGTCTTTGTGAACCACGTACATAGTACCAGGGACGGATCAAGACCAAGTTGCGCCTGGGGCAAGGTCAGGTTTTGCGCCTAAACTGCCATTCATTTTGCCGCCTTTTTAAGAATTCAACAAACAGTGCCTGGGGCAAGATACCCGCTTGCCCCCCCCCCCCCCCCCCCCTAGATCCGCTTCTGCATAGTACACTATATTGGGCTCTCAGTTCAAACCTCTCCCCTCCCCACTCCTTTTTTTCCAAAGGTGTGAACATGTCTTTCTCTTGAGTTTTCTCCTAAGTGATATTTTCAAACGTATCAATAAAATGCATTTTAAATCACCAGCAAGCAAGAAAGTACTTTTCCATCTACTTTTTGGTACTTTTTCAATTGCAACAATTGCAAAGTGCCGAAAATGTATTCTAAATAGAGGATGAAAAAATTATCCCCTAGGAAAGAAGGCAGGAGAAAAATGTAATTGCAAATGGGTCATTGAGTCTTATATACGCTACAAATCTCTAAAGTATTTCAGGTGTGAAAATGAATAACAACAGTTCCTGCTCTGTGCAGATTTCTCATGCAGTACAAGGAAAGTACCTGGGCCGGCTATACTGCAAACACAGTACAGAGTCCAGGCTTGAAAAGAAGTACTGGCAGTCCATTTTGGAAAATGACTACCTGTCTGCAAATGGAAATGGATAGCTCATTTTAATAACCTTAATTTACAAAAGAAATAGTGCTTCACTGATGCATGTACGTGGCAATTCTGCTAGTGGAAATCTATATTTCAGATGTTGTTTAACATGACCAGAAGCCAAATGAACACATCTGCATTCGGTGAACCATTAATAACATAAGAGATCACCAGATGTATAATCCCCGATCACACGCTATGATTTATCACGTTGCGGTCATACTTCACGTCCTGTTGTATTTTTTGCTGATTTCAGGAGTTCAGATAATGGGAACCAGAAGAAGATGGACACATTTTAGCCCCGGGGGGCAGACATAAGTAAATGGTCCATAATACAGCCATATTACAAAAGCATGTACAAATATCTGCACACCACAAACACACACACACATATGACCTCCTCTTCTGCATCCTTATTAGCCTGCTAATGCCTGCTTGTTTCTGTGCCCCTTACCCCCTCCACATGCCATGTGCCCAGAAGCGTCCTTAGAGTATGTGAGGCCTGGGGCAAGTGTCATATGCGGGGCCTAGAGCCATAAGTGTAGGCCATCTACCATACCACCACGCTCACAGGCTTGTCCATCTCTAATGCAGTGCGCCTTATTATTGTTTCAAAACAATTAAATTTGTTAAAGGCCACTAAGCCAACCAATAAACTGGAGATGGGTACTAAGCTGGCTGGGGATCTAGGGATGGGTACTAGGCTAGCTGGTGCGCTACAGATGGGTACCAGGCTAGGTTAGGATTTAGTTAGTGTTAGGCCCCTCCCATGGAGGATTGACTTTTTCGCAGTGGGAGGGACGAGTACTTAATAGGTTGCATGCAAGCTGTTAATGGAAACCAACATCCTCCTCTAGTGGTAGACAGGTCATGTGCATGCTCGGTGTGTATTCGACCCCACAAGTGGGGCTTGCACTCTTTTGCAGGTAGGCACTAGTCTGTTTTTAAGTAGCGCTGCTCATTTCCTTGCTGGGTACCAGGCTAGCTGGGGAGCTACAGATAGTTAGAAGCTGGCTGGGGAGCATGGGATAAATACAGGCTGGCTGGGGAGCTAGGGGTGTGTACCAGACTGGCTGGGGATGGGTACTAGGCTAGCTGGGGCGCTACGGATGGGTACCAGGCTGGCTGGGGAGCTAAGGATAGGTAGAGGCTGTCTGGGGAGCGTGGGATAGATACAGTATGGCTGGGGAGCGTGGGATAGATACAGGATGGCTGGAGAGCTAGGGGTGTGTACCAGACTGGCTGGGGATGGGTACTAGGCTAGCTGGGGCGCTACGGATGGGTACCAGGCTGGCTGGGGAGCTAAGGATAGGTAGAGGCTGTCTGGGGAGCGTGGGATAGATACAGTATGGCTGGGGAGCGTGGGATAGATACAGGATGGCTGGAGAGCTAGGGGTGTGTACCAGACTGGCTGGGGATGGGTACTAGGCTAGCTGGGGCACTACGGATGGGTACCAGGCTGGCTGGGGAGCTAAGGATAGGTAGAGGCTGGCTGGGGAGCGTGGGATAGATACAGGATGGCTGGGGAGCATGGGATAAATAGAGGCTGGATGGGGAGCTAGGGGTGTGTACCAGTCTGGCTGGGGATGGGTACTAGGCTAGCTGGGGCGCTACGGATGGGTACCAGGCTGGCTGGGGAGCTAAGAATAGGTAGAGGCTGGCTGGGGAGCGTGGGATAGATACAGGATGGCTGGGGAGCATGGGATAAATAGAGGCTGGATGGGGAGCTAGGGGTGTGTACCAGTCTGGCTGGGTACTAGGCTAGCTGGGGCACTACGGATGGGTACCAGGCTGGCTGGGGAGCTAAGGATAGGTAGAGGCTGTCTGGGGAGCGTGGGATAGATACAGTATGGCTGGGGAGCGTGGGATAGATACAGGATGGCTGGGGAGCTAGGGGTGTGTACCAGACTGGCTGGGGATGGGTGCTATGCTGTATGGGGAGCTGGGGATCTCCCCATGTCTTTTCTGCACCACCACCAGGGGACAAGTTGATATGTGTTGTGTCTGTTGGCCTGACTTTGCTGGCTGACTCTGATTCTGTTGACGGTATTGTAGATTCTTTACCTGTTTAGTAAATTCCAAAATAAGATGCTCCTGTGCCCTGTGAGAGTTGTATTTTGCGCGCCCATGGCCGGGAGTGCTATGCGCATGATGTAAATCAGCGGGTCAGCACTGGGGATAAGCCAACCAAGAAGAACGGGGCTCTCAGTGCGAGCGCAGTGGGCATGACTGCGAGGCCCCCTTTAGGAGCGGGGCCTGGGGCGATCACCCCACTTGCCCCCACCCCAAGGCCGTCTCTTGCCACTCTTTGCCCTCTGCCCCCATCCTCTCTGTTAGACCTGGACAACACGCAGAAATGTGAGCTACAGCAGCAGATCTCATTAAAGAGACTCCGTAACAAAAATTGCATCCTGTTTTTTATCATCCTACAAGTTCCAAAAGCTATTCTAATGTGTTCTGGCTTACTGCAGCACGTTCTACTATCACCATCTCTGTAATAAATCAACTTATCTCTCTCTTGTCAGACTTGTCAGGCCTGTGTCTGGAAGGCTGCCAAGTTCTTCAGTGTTGTGGTTCTGCTATGAACTCCCCCATCCAGGCCCCTCTCTGCACACTGCCTGTGTGATATTTAGATTAGTGCAGCTTCTCTCTGTTCCATTATCTTTTACAAGCTGGATAAATCCTCCTCTGAGCTGGCTGGGCTTTCACATACTGAGGAATTACATACAGACACAGCTGTCTGCACTCTGCAGGAAGAAACAGCCTGACACTTCAGTGGAAGATAGCTGCAGGGGGAAAGAAACACACAAATGATCTCTTGAGATTCAAAAGGAAGGGTGTATACAGCCTGCTTGTGTATGGATGTATTTTCTATGTGTGGACATACTGTACATCAATCTACTTCCTGTTTTGGTGGTCATTTTGTTTGTTTATAAACAAACTTTTTAAAACTGTTTTTAACTACTTTTAATGTGGCGAGGAGCGGCGAAATTGTGACAGAGGGTAATAGGAGATGTCCCCTAACGCACTGGTATGTTTACTTTTGTGCGATTTTAACAATACAGATTCTCTTTAATTCTCTGCTGCACTTGGAAGTTAAACTACAACTATACATGGGTGGAGTGTTTGACAGGTGTTCCTGTTAGGAGGGAAAGAAAATGTTTATTAGCTGGCAAGCGGGCAGAATGATTGCTGTTTGAACAGCTGCACAGCCAAGCAGTCATGGCGGTGATAGGTATGCAGCTATGCTACAGCACACTGTTACAGATACTGTAGTTCTTAATGGGTGGGGAGGAGCAGTATCGTGCCAAAACGGAGGAGTGGTTAAAAGAGTCCTGCTGGAAAACATTCTAGTTGCAAGTTTAATTCCGCATTTATCCCTTTTTTGTGAATATGTGTGTTGGATCAGCATAGTTTCTCTGCAATACAGTCTGGAGCTGGCACATCCGAAGTACCGGTAATACTTTATTGGTTCCATAAACATAGCAAATGGCCAACGTTTTGTTCGGAGCCACATAGGGCCCCTTTATCAAGGCAGAATTTGCTCACAGGCATTGATCTGTCAGCTGCTTTTGCAGCGTCTCCTGTGAGAGAAGTGGGAGTCAGGCTCCTCTATACACTCGTGCTAGGCAATGTGTGTTCAGCTAACGGCCGCCGTGGCCACACAGGTGGACGATATAGAGCCCTGGCAATGATTTGAAAAAAAAAAATCACCGGGGGCTGCTCTGACAGGGAGATGGATCGATCACCTGCCTGGATGGATGATGTCAGGACAGGTGAGTATTTTACTCTGCAACCCCCCCCCCCCCTCCCCCAATCCTCCACCAGGCATTTTCACTGGAAGTATTCTTTAAAGGGAACCTAAACTGAGAGGGATATGGACGTTTCCTTTTAAACAACACCAGTTGCTTGGCAGTCCTGCTGATTTTTTTGACTACAGCAATACATATGTAAATAGAGCAAGTATTTATCCACTTATACCTGTATATGTGTATTTTTTCTGAGATAGTATGGCTGACAGCTCCACTCTAAGCAAGTATAACACTACATAGGGCTGGGCTTTCTATTGACCATATTGCATTCACTGGAAATTGCCAAACTTCTACTGTTTTCAGGACAATCTAGGGTGATAAAGAAACCAGATCCATCAGAAAGAGAACAGAGAACAGAATGTGTTGAAATCCTTCCCACTCGAACAGGATACTGCCATGACCCGCGCTAGCATGAGAAGTTTCTGACTATTTCTGGGATATGTTACACTTCCACAGTCCATTGTTGCTTAATTTCCTATGGACTTAGAAGTATAAAGAGGGAGCCTCTGCTATCTAAGTGCCACCAAAAAGCTTGACTACTGTGGGCTAAGCAGCTTCTACATTTGCTGACAACTGACCCAAATGCAATAAAATATTTTAAAAAAAAGGCGAGTACAAAAATAAACAACGCATTTCCAGAGACTGATCTTTCTTCTCTGGAAATTATCTTTCTTCTCTGGAAATTATCTTTCTTCTCTGGAGTAAGAGTCCCAAGCAGTTGAGTTAGTGAAGAATAACCATCTTGAGGCTCTTCTTCCTCTCCAGCTCAACTGTTCGGCACTTTGGGGTTGATGCACTAGACCAGGCATGGGCAAACTCGGCCCTCCAGCTGTTACAGAACTACAAGTCCCACGATGCATTTGCCTTTATGAGTCATGACTGTGGCTGTCAGACTCCTGCAATGCATTGTGGGACTTGTAGTTCCGTAACAGCTGAAGGGCCGAGTTTGCCCATGCCTGCACTAGACCTTGGAAAGATTGCTGTGCACAGGTATTTATGCAAGTAACGTGGTACGCACTGTGCAAATAGCGAAACCAGCATTATGTATACACGGCCAGTCCTACCTCCAATGGGGCCCCAGGGCAAAAGTAGCTCAGACCCTTCTGACCCCTCCTTCCTTACTGCGTGTAGGTAGTTCCCCCAGTATACATAGCAGGCATGAAGTCCCCCCCCCACAAAAAAAATCTCCCGCCCATACCCCGTTAATTTTGATTTATGCAGGCCTGTAGTGCACCCCCCATCACTTTCAGGGTTATGCAGGGCAGGCTTGGAGTCCCAAAAAAAAACCTGCCCCCCTCCTTCCTTCCCTCCCCCGTTTACAAGGATGGCAGCCAGGCTTCAAGAACACTCCCACCCACCCCCTACAAGAGCGGTGAGACAGCCAGGAAAGTGAACAGTTGAGCCTGACAGCCCTGACTCACCAGAGCAGAGTCGGGCAGCAGGCACATTCGTTTGCCCCCTGGTTTGGTCCAGCCAGCAAGGTCTGCGCGCTTCTTCTCTTTGCAGGCATGGATGCACTGATGTGATGTCCATGCCTGTGTCACATGGGGGAGTGCAATGCCATGGCTGACAGCGTGTATGTAGCACATGCAGCCAGCCAGGGAACCATGGAGACCAGGACACAATCGCCACCACCGCCAGGAGGAGGGATCAGGTATGTATAGGTGTTGGCTGCCCGACTATCGTCATTCACCACTCACACGCACTGGCACCCAGCCCAGGGCCAGAACATACACAGTGTGCAAGCGGCAGTCGGGCAAAGCATTCGGAGGCTGCCGTGGCACGGGACACACACCATCTTTGGCAGGCAAAGGTGGCCTGGGACTTCCAGGGAGTCTGGGGCCCAGGGCAATTGCCCCCTTTGCCATACTTGTAGCACCAACCCTGTGTACACAATTCACGCATTGGTAGTGTAACGTGCATTATGAAAATGGTGCTACATCCATTATATTAGCAATGCACATGTTGTGTACATAATGCAAATTGCGCTATGTGCGCAAGGCATGAAATATTACTTTTGTAACTACCAGCAAAATTGCTGTGGGCTTCTGCGCAAAGGAATTTGGCCAAGATTTAGTGAATCAGTTCCTTTCTATTAACCTGAATAACCAAGCTCCCACTTGAGGCAGTTGCTTCTTCAATTGCCTCCCTTTGGGTCGTCGTTATAGAACTATCCCATCCAGAACCACCAGGTGCAGGAGCACCTTTTCCCCCCAAGCAGTTCTTCTGTTAAATGCCAGTTCCTTCCTGCCCAGTAGTCAGCACAACCCCCAGCTGCCCACTCTGAACTTCACAACTCCCTCTGGGTTGTACTGTCCCAAGCCCCGGCACATAATTGCCTCAGTTGTTTTAATTGGTTAAAATGTATGCCCCACATGCCTGCCTCAATAGTTTCCTCCTGGAATTGCAACATGTCCAATTGCATATCTCTGTACTGTATTGTACTTTTGGATGTATGCTAACGTCTATGTATCTTTGTATTGTAAATCTATTGTACTATTGGATGTATGCTAACGTCTATTTAACTTTGTATTGTATAGCTATTGTACTATTGGATGTATGTTAACGTCTATGTATTTGTTTCCATGTGAATCACAAGCAATTCCGAGTATGACACTGTCATACTTGGCGAATAAATATGATTCTGAAGCTATTTATAATGAAACATTTCAATTTGTTTTTATACTACATTGGCTGCTGCTGGAGAAAATCGGGCCACTTTAGGTGGGAAATAATTGACCTACCAGTATATTGGCTGGATTCCATATAGTGGATATAAACTCAGGATTCCAGTTCAGTAAGATAGGGATTCAGATTATTTAGTTACCCACTTCCTAGTGTTCTGTATTTAGCTGACTTCTGTCGTAATCTGATTTCTCTGCTGGGTTTATTTTGTTTCTAGCTCACGCTGTCTTTTAGCATCAAGCTGACAAAACTCAGAGCTGGAGATTTGACTTTGGACAGACTCAAGAGAGTGAAAAGGAAATAGGCACACACAATGCAGACAGTTGTTTCAGGGATGTTTACCTTTTTCAGATGTCCTTCGGGTGACATATCTGATGTGCATCTCTATTTTCTCTGCTTTACTGGCCGTGTCCTGGGCCAGCTGACTTCTTCAGATTTTACTGATTTTCAGGAAATGTGCGAGTAAGAGAATCCCTGCGTGTAGAAAGCAAAACATCCACTTTAACCTGATGACAGTTGCTTATCATCCACAGTCCAGCTTATAACTGGTTTAGGAGAGGGTTTTCTTTCTGCTTCACAACTATGAACTATACTGTTGCCCAAATCGAAGAAGTACATTTGACCATGATCCGAGGCCCGGGGTTCCCACCATAGGCGCCCGTGTTAAGTTATTGATTTACCGTCTACAACCGATAATTTGGGCATAGTATGGACCCGAGAGTAGTGTTGGGCGAACAGTGTTCGCCACTGTTCGGGTTCTGCAGAACATCACCCTGTTCGGGTGATGTTCGCGTTCGGCCGAACACCTGATGGTGTTCGGCCTTTTAAGTTCGGGTTCGCCCCGAACTTCTAATGGCCGCCGAACATGGCCGAACAGGGCCCCTGTTCGGCCGAACAGGGCCCTGTTCGGCCGAATACTGCCCCCCTATGGGGTCGCAGGCATAAGGGGGGAGCATGCCCCGATCGCGGGGGGGGGGTCGGAAATTCCCCCCACCCCCTCCGCTAGCGCTCCCCCCTCTGCCCGCTTCCCCATTCAAAAGTTTAAGCAAAGTACCTGTAGTGAATGGCCTGGCAGTGGGCGGCACTGTGGAGTGAGGAGGAGGAGTCCGGAGAGTGACGAGTTGAGGGAGGCCGGGCAGCGGGCGTGAGGTCAGAGAAAGGGCGGAAGTACCACAAGGGTACTTCCGCTGAACCGCCCGCTGCCCGGCCTCCCTCAACTCGTCACTCTCCGGACTCCTCCTCCTCACTCCACAGTGCCGCCCACTGCCAGGCCATCCACTACAGGTACTTTGCTTAAACTTTTGAATGGGGAAGCGGGCAGAGGGGGGAGCGCTAGCGGAGGGGGTGGGGGGAATTTCCGACCCCCCCCGCGATCGGGGCATGCTCCCCCCTTATGCCTGCGACCCCATATGGCCCCCAAAAGCTGGATGTTCGGAAAGTTCGGGGTTCGGCCCGAACATGCCGAACATCTCGGCCATGTTCGGCGAACTTTCCCGAACCCGAACATCCAGGTGTTCGCCCATCACTACCCGAGAGTGCAGCAGTGGAATTCAGGTTCTTAACAGTCAAGCTGAAAGTGTAGGTGGTAGTGTTAGATTTAGTTAGGGGAGTTAGGGTTAGGCATAGATGGGGGAATTAGTGTTATACGTAGGTAGGGGGGAGGTTAATGGTAGGAGTAGGTAGGGGAGGTTAGTGTTAGGTGTAGGTAGATGGAGGTTAGTGGTAGATGAAGGTAGGGGGAGGTTAGTGTTTGGCGTAGGTGGGGAGAGGTCAGTGTTAGGCCAGGTGTAGGTAGGGGTACATTAGTGTTAGGAGTGGATGGGGGGAGGTTAGTAGTAGGAGTAGGTAGAGGGGAGGTTAGTGTTAGATGTAGGTAGGGGGAAGGTTAGTGTTAGGCATAGGTAGGGGGAGGTTAGTTTTAGGCATGGATAGGGGAGTTAGTGTTAGGTATAGGTAAGGGGAGGTTAGCAATAGTTGTATTTAAAGGGAGGTTAGTGTTAGGTGTAGGTAGGAGGAAGTTAGGTATAGGTAGGGAGAGGTTAGTGTTAGACATAGGTAGCGAGGAGGTTGGTGGCAGGTGTAGGTAGGGGGAGGTTAGTGATATGTGTAGGTAGGTAGGAGGTAAGTGGTAGGTGTAGGTAAACGGAAGTTAGTGGAAGCTGTAGGTAGGGGGAGATTAGTAAGACATAGATAGGGAGAGGTTAGTGTTAGGCATAGATGGGGCAGGTTAAGTATTAGGCATAGATTGGGCAGGTTAGTGTTAGGCGTAGGTGGGGGGAGGTTAGTGTTAGGCGTAGGTGGGGGGAGGTTAGTGCTAGGTGTAGATAGGTGGTTAGGAGGTTAGTGCTAGGCATGCATGCAGGAAAGGTTAGTGTGAAATAGGATAACATAGAATGATAGCAGAATATTGGTAACACTACCGATATTCCACTATACATAGGAGAAGCTAGTAGAATATTGATATAGGCAATGTCTTGTGACCATTTATTATAGTAGCATTTTTATATGTATGCTGCCCAAATATGTACAAAATAAAATAATGTCTAATAATAATAAAATAACGAGCAGGGGAGGAGAACCAGTCCTCACTTGAGTGTTTGGATCTTCTGCAGATGGATGGGTCTCATTCTTGAAAAAAATTGGTAGGCGTTCCAAGGAACTCAGAACGCAATATCTCTCCCCCCCCCCCCCCTTCCCCAAGTACTTGGGGAGTAAGAGATATATAAGGAATAAGAAGAAAAAAAGGCTTACCTGAATAAATAAACCACTGATGTAATGTAAATAGGTTCTTTAATGAAACACTTAAAACAACAAGTTTTGCGGGTCTGAGAGCACTTCTTCAGGTTAAATACAGTGTCCTTAGAGAAAAAGCTTTATTACTGAGACACTTTAACATGGCGAGGAAAGGAACAGCGCTACTTATAAACAGATTGCAGCCTTATGACTACCTGCTTGAGAGTGCAAGCCCCACTAGTGGGATAAAATACACACCCAGCATTCAAATAAAATGCACCTGTCTACCACTGGAGGATGTTGGTTTCCGTAATAGCTTGCATGCAACTTATTAGGTACTTGTCTCTCCCACTGCGAAGAAGTCAATCCTCCATGGGAGGGGACCTAACACTAACTAATCCTAAATTACGCATATGCATAGCCTGGGTGCACTACTAAGTAAAAATTCAAAATTGCGCAAAGGTGGATCAGCGCATCACCAGGCCGCCTCCGAATGGCCACCAATCAGAGGTGCGCTGAGCTGTCCTATCCTAATAGGTTTCGCCATCTAGCAGTCTCCAGAGACTGAAGGCGAAGCGGCTGCTCAGCCTTCCAAGCAGGAGATGCGCACGCAGCCAGCCCGCAATCTCCTGCTTGCCCCATAGACGCCCGTTCACACTAATCGGCGTGGAGCGGTCCTGGGGCTGCCGCACTGCTCACGCCAATTGGCATGGAGCTGTCGGCAAGTAGTTAAAGAATGGCGGGATGGAGAAGGGGAGCCACCTTCACAGCGAGTCGTTCTTTGCCCAGGCCTAGATTAGATTGTGAGCCCTTCTGAGAGACAGTTAAGTGACAAGATAATATACTCTGTACAGCCCTCCGGAAGATGTCGTTGCTATATAAATACTAAATAATAAATTAATAAACAGGTGGGAAATATCTATGCTTTATTTTCAGTGTATACTGTGAATGTGGATTGTTGGTGAATTACAATGAGTCTCCTAGAAATGTGGTTGACCTCACAAAGCACAAACGGTGCAGTCAGTGCATTGCTGCAGATATGTGAGAATGCAGAGGGACGATTACGTTCAGCTTGGATGAATCTACAGCCGTTTATTCTTCTGACTTGTAATGAAATGTCGGCATCCTTTGTGTTCCACTGAAAGAAGGTCACATAGGGTGGCACTTGTAATGGCACCGGTGGTGACCAGCTATACATATCCACTGAGTAGGATAGTCATTGGAGTGAAATACATATGACGTGAGACAGTGTCATCATTAATAGTGGCCATGTCACTTCAGATGACTATTCATTATATAGATAAATGCTTTGGGGCTCTTGTGCAAAATGAATGCAAGAGTCATTATGGAAATAAGCTTTGAAGATCCTGTGTAGTGCCTCTGACACAACAACATGGTAAGTAAGGCTTATAGCTGCCTTATAGTGAGGGCTGTGTGTTTAATTGATGAGGACAGTTCACACTATACAGTCTAAACACCAAAGCAGCAATAGCTACTATAACTATTTGCAGGTCGATGAAACAGCATCTCAAGGTAAAAGTGAATAGGCGCTCCGAAACACTGTTTTCTTTACCTGAAGAAGTGGGTGGAGGGTCGCAAAACGCGTTGTCTGGTGTTTTTTAAATACATTATTTTTGTATCTTATGTTAGTGTTCATCTGGTGGAAAGTTTTCCTTGCCTTTTAAATTGTTTTGAATCATTTTATACACTTTTGGTGTGTCTCCCTCCCAGTATTTCACCTCCAAATCCCACATGGGGTTCGGTTTTCAGCTTGGACAGTTGTTTGTTTTTATATTTTCCCATCTACAACCCATTTTTTTGGGAGTGTGGCCTAACCACGCCAAAGCAAGTCAACCCTCTCTTGGTGGTCGGTGACACCAAGTTCTGCAACCTGGTTTTGTGAGTACCCTAATTGTTAACTTAACATACTACACCATAAGGGTCTCCCGGTTCACTCCTGTTTGTTTTTTAGCTACCCTGGAAAAAACGACAGTTACACGGTTTCTGGGCACAGGCTGTCCAGGCAAAAGCCTGAAATGCACTCAGAAGTCGTCCATCCTGCAGAAGTCTGTCAAACTTTGCAGTGTCACTTTGTCTCTGTAGAGTATACTCCTTGGCTGAAGTTCTGGGCAAGGGGATCTGGAAGAAAGCATGGCACGAGTTAGAGGGGTCTGGGAAATAGGACATCTATATTATGGCAAGGGGTGGGGGAAATAGGACATCTATACTAGGAAGTTTATCTAACCTTGGGGCATGTTTGTATCCTGACCACCAGCTCGGTGTACACAAATGTACTACAGGATCGTTTTAAACAGATTCTGTAAATGGGTATTTCCAAGAATCCAAATCCCCAGTCTGTTATCACTGTGACATTTTATCAGTGAAGCATATCTGTTTTATTAGTTCTTTGTGGTACAGCGGGTCATCTGCAATGCCATGGTGAGAGTGTCTCAATCAGCTGCCCGGGCTAATGACAGTCATATAAATACCACATTTCAAATGTTCCTTGTAGTTATACATAAACTTTAAACCAATGTAATGTACCTGCTCTAATGTGTCAACTCTGTGACTCCATGAACCAGGAAATGTCAAGCTACTTGTTATGTAGGGGCTGAATCTTAACCTGCTAGCATTTTAAAACGGAATGTTTCATTTGAAGATGCGCAATCATTTTAACCTCATCTGGCAGAACTCATTGTTCTACCTACTGAGGTCATGCAGAGTGGCGCAGGGAGCGTTTTTATAGTTACCTCTTCCGGACCAGCTGATTTTCTTCATCCACCCATGGCACTACACTCTTGGCATCCACTTCTGACTTCCGATCACACGTTATTACATGTGGTCGGGGCTCAGAAGATACAGTAGTGTCAGCGGTGCAGCGCCACCTGGTGTTGGAAGAGCAATGTCACGTTTGGGAGATGCACACCTTACCGTGTAAAGTTGGGTTCACAGCCTAGATGCCAAAGCAACATTAGTTCAATATAGAAAATCCAAGGTCGGCTGGAACACCAAGATCAGTATTCAAGGAATATTTATTCCTTATTGCATGCACAACATGACAATTGTTTCGGGGCCACGGAGGGTCCCCTTTATCAGATAAAATGCAGACATATCTGGTGTTGGAAGAGGGGTGATGAAAGACTCTCTTACATCACCCCTCTTCCACCACCAGGTGGCACTGCACCACTGACACTATCTTCTGAGCCCCAATCACATGTTTTAACGTGATCAGAAGAGGATGTCGGGAGTGCAGCGCCATAAGGGAAGGAAAAAGAAGTCGATCCAGGCGTCCGGACAGGTAACTGTAAAGGCTCCCTGCCACCCACTCTGCATACCCTGCTAGCCTGCTTTGCTGGGGAATGCACACTTTCCCATCGGAAGGAAAAATTCAGCCCTGCTGCCAAATAAAGTTTTACTTTATATGGCTGCTAAAAGGTTAAGGCCGGTTTCACACTGCAAACCAAAAAAAACTGCAAAAACAGGCCTTCGAGGAATACTGCGTTACTATACAGTATTCTCCATCTGGCATTTGGTCAAGCAGGAAGTGACACGTGCTTGCGGTCGCTTTCAGGGTATGTGAAAGTGCACAGAAGCGTGTAGTAAAAATACGCTTCCAAGCATGCGTACCGCGACATTGCATCGGTAATTTTTAAAAAATCCCTGCATTGCCATAGACTCGCACGACTTCCGGGCCGACGCAGATCACTGCAACGCAACGCAGAAGACGCACGGTAACGTAGTCCTGGACCTGCGACTGGAATGTGGAGAAAACGTCACTTCCGCCGTATTGTGCCGTAACATGGCAGTATGAAAGTCTCCATAGACTTTCATTGCCCGGCGGTGGGGTACGGTAAATATACTGCACCGCACCACCCCGGTGCGAAAGGTTTCCTTTTGAATTACTTCACCTTATTTGTTATTCACCTCATCTATTAGTAGAGCAAATTCATGAGATAAACGGATAAAGGTAGATAGATGATGAGTTAAGCCAGATGAAGAGAGATAAATCATGGGCAGGTAAGGAGAGATTGTAAGTTAATAAGCAAGGTGAGAAAATATATCCGAAAAGTTTTGTGAATCCACCCCATGGAGAGGACCAGGACTTTCACAAGTTTGATTTAAGAAACTTCTTCCTCTACCAAACCCTGTTCCTACTTTGAAATATTATGAACTATCAGAGCCTAAGGTGCCTGCTCAGTACCATTGCAATGTTCAGCAAATGATCATATTTTCAATAAGATCATTCACATTTTATCCATCCGCAGCATTTAAAGAGACACTGAAGTGAAAAAAAATTATGATATTATGATTTGTATGTGTAGCACAGCTAAGAAATAAAACATTAAGATCAGATACATCAGTGTAATTGTTTCCAGTACAGGAAGAGGTAAGAAACTCCAGTTGTTATCTCTATGCAAAAAAGCCATTAATCTCTACTACTTTCAAAGTCGTGGTGAGGGCTGTCTTTTGACTTTTATTATCTCAACTGTAAGTGAACAGTTTTATTTGTATCTGCTAGAGGAGAGGTCATTAATTCACAGACTGCTCTGAAAGAATCATTTTGAATGCAGAGTGTTGTGTAATCTGCACATATTAGAGAATGATGGAATGTTAGAAAACACACTATATACCTGAAAATAAAAATCTGGGAATATTTTCTTTGCTGCTAATCTTCTAGTAATTATTCATAGTACACAACCAATTCATTATATCATATATTTTTTTTCGCTTCAGTGTTTCTTTAAGAATCCAAATTATTCCAGCTATAAAAAATACCGTAGTTGTCATCGTATGTTTGAAAAAAATCAACATGCTGCTTGAGCAGTTCTTTAAAGCAGCAGGGTTAGCCACACTATCCCAGGAAAAAAAACACATATATAAGTAGATAACTACTTGCCCTACTTGTATACCAGATGTATTGTCCACATTTTGATTTCAGTGAATTTTATATAGTAAATAGCAAGAATTCTGTTTCAGGCATTTACCATCTTAATTCCATCTGACTGTAATTTCCTCCCTTACTTTTTTTCCTCCTGCACTGTCATATTTAGCTTGCTTTGTAAACACATGTGAGCACAGCATAGATCAGATTTCAGCAGCTCACTGAACTGCCCTCAGCCAGTCTGACTGAGATCTTACTGAGATAATACTGATTACAGCAGAAACATTTCTGAATAGATTTGAATGCTTGCAATGCAGGGTAAGGCTGCAGGCTGCATAATTAACACAGTGCAGTGGGTAAGTGGAATTTGATTTTGTGACTGTAAAGAGAACCAGATATGATTAAAAAAAAAGCTTTTATACATACCTGGGGTTTCCTCCAGCCCCATACGCACGGATCGCTCCCACGCTGCCGTCCTCTGCTGCCTGGATCCGCCGGTACCGGGTCCCGTCATTGCCGCGAGTCGGCCAGTCGGCCAGCGGACGTGGCTGATTCTCCGCATCACACGGCGCTCCCTCTATACAAGTACGCATGCGGCTGCCTTCTGCGCAGCCGCATGCGTAAGGGTATGGAGGGAGCCCCTGTGATGCGGACAATTGGCCGCGTCCGCCGGAAGTGACGGGCCCGGTACCGGCGGCTCCAGGAAGAGGAGGATGGCGGCGTGGGAGCGATCCAGGCTTATGGGGCTGGAAGAAGCCCCAGGTATGTATAACAGCCTTTTTCTATTTTTAGATTGTATTCCTCTCTGGTTCCCTTTAAGGAAACAATCAATAATGACCATTCCGTTTTGGTTTCATACTATATGATAGGAATAACATGGTCAAAAATATGACCGTTCACTAAAAATTGCACCATTCATAGTCACTATCAGGAACCAGTAAAGAGTTTGGCATGGGGCAATTTCCTGGGAAAAGGGGAGGAGGGAGCAATATCAAAAGAGAAAGGGAGTAAGAGTCTTAACTCCAAGATGAGAGTCATTGCCCACTCTTTACATAGCATTGGTCCTCTTTTTCCACATTCTGCTGGGGCACCAGTGTGTTTGTAAACCAAAAAAATGGGAGATCCCAGTGTAGGTGTTTCAGCACAAAAAATAGTTAAAATATGTTATATCATAAAGCTACTTCACCAGTTTTAACCCTAAAACTGCTGGTTAATCCCTAAACCTGCTGATTAACTTCAACAGTTCAACATTCAAACACCACTGCAGACGGGAGTACTTTTTGTCACAGCACTGGGCAGTTCGGCGTGGGGCCAGACGAATGACAGCTCCCCCGCTGCTGCGAAACTCACAAGTGGCGTTAAATACTATTCCCCCTCCGAGTTGTGACAACTGAGGGAGATGTACTTCGGGGTCTGGCAACCGCCGGAGCCCCTAACTACCACTACATGCCCGACGCAGCATAACATTGCTGCTATGGCGCCCCCAGTCTCGGCGTGCGGCGCCACGTGCCAAGATAACGACTTCGTGCAGGCGGTGCAAAAATACGAGGGGGTGCTGATTAGTAGCTGGCTTTGCTCAGAAAGAAGTAAGGCTGAATTATAAAATTACAGGTGTTCAACATATCCCAGTTATGGGAGGAAAGAAGCTTTCCTCTGGACTTTGGCAAGATGAAGTCAGAAGTGGGCTTTCAGATATACAGTATAATGCTACACATTTGAATGGGGAACTGCAATCTAGCTAACATACAGGCTAGCGACACTTCTCAACAGACCTCGGCTCTAAACTGTTGCTGGAGGTATCAAGTCCAGATCCCAGTGGGCACCATCACTCATATGTGCGTATGAGGCTTAAAGGACCAGTATTGTGAGAAACTGTAAAATGTAAGATTTGTGTGAACACATAACTAGAAAAGATTAAATGCACTATAAATGACTTTTCTCCTATGTTTTGTCACTTACAGTAGGCTGTTAGAATCTTAACAAAGCTGTTAGTTTTTTGGATTAGTACCACCTCCTTATGGGGGATTCTCAGTATCATCTTAATTCTTTACAAAATCACTCCCTGGAAAGGAGGTTTACAAAGATGTCTGCTAGCTTGCCTACTCAGTTGTACACTATTTTGGCAGGTGGACTGAAGAACTGGCATTCAGTAAGCGCTTTTGAAAATAAAGAAAACCCTTAGAAACCCCCATGAGGAGATGAGCTAACCCAAAAAATCAGATCTATCAGGTTTTTACTGCCTACTGTAAGCAACAAAAACATAGCAGAAAAGTAATTTATAGTACATTTTAATCAGGGGGAAATGTACTTCTAATAAGTAAGTATGTGTACACATGTATGTTAAATTTAAAAAATTTTTGGGATAGTGCTCTTTTAAAGGGACTCTGAGCACCTCTCATGGGCATGCCTTTAAGCCAGATGACTTCCAACAAACTCGTGCTATGACCCCTCTGGAGGAGCCTCTTGCAAGGGCCATGTGTGTCACTTCCTCTTCCTGCTTTATTCAGTGATGCACTTCTCTAACAGAGAAGACAGGGGTGACCCGGAAGTTATAACATAGCCAAGATGGCAACCACGATTTGTAAATTGAAATCGAAGGAAAACTATTTGGTGTAGAACGACGATTCAGGCATCAAATATAAGAGGAAATCACAAGCTACAGAAAGGCATGCATCTTTGAAGAGGAACTGTCGCAAAAATCTTAAAATTTAAAACACAATCAAATAAGAAGTACATTTCTCCCAGAGTAAAATGAGCCATAAATTACTTCTCTCCTATGCTGCTGTCACTTACAGTAGGTAGTAGAAATCTGACATTACCTACAGGTTTTGGACTAGTCCATCTCTCCATAGGGGAATCTCAGCATGGTCTTTAACCTTTTTATATAGACTTTCCCTGAAAATGATTAATACAAAGATGCTGGCCAGCCTCCCTGCTTGCTGCACACTATTTTGGCAGTTAGACTGAGCAACTGCCATTCACTAAGTGCTTTTAAAAATAAAGAAAACCCTGAGAACCCCCCAATGAGAAGATGGGCTAGTCCAAAATCTGTCAGTAATGACAGATTTCTACTTCTTATTGTAAGTGACAGGAACATAGGAGAAAAGTAATTTATGGCTCATTTTACTCTGGGAGAAATGTACTTCTTATTTGTATGTGTTTTAAATTTTGAGATTTTCGCGACAGTTCCTCTTTAAGTACTTTGCAGTACTGGTCGGAGTCTCTAGGCATACCCATGAAAGGTGCTTGGAGTCCCTTTTCGTGAATACGATTCCACACAGGTAAACTGTTACTCACGTAAGATAACAAGTGTATATCTATGACTTACGGCATAACACTGCTTTGTGAATCAACTCTGTAGTTTGCTATCACCACACTGTAGTTACCAAATTATAATCAGAAGCAGAACAGATTTTATTTGCCCAGTACATGGTATCGTACAGGGAATTATTTTTGGCACACAGTACAGTAGACTTGCATGGTCAGAACACATACATGGGTACATACACAATGCATACATGGGTACACAGAACATGGGGGCATATGTACATATTTCAATTAACTGTTTGACATTACACAGCGTTTAGAACAGGCATGGTCGGAATAGCCCATTTCCGTTTCCGGCACAATTCCGCATTCCGTCATATAGAAATTCCATTACCGTTCCATTCCGACGGTATACCGGGGCAGTTCCGCGGAATTCCTACTTATACGGAATCCATCCATCCATCCATCAGGGAATTGCAGATTTTCAAAACAGCTTATATACCATAGCTGGGATTTGAACCCAGGACCTAGTGTGTAGTAGGTATCTGTCTTAACCTCTAGACCATGACCCACACTACATGCTAAAGCTGGCGGTAGCATAAACCATACTTCCATTATGATCAATTCGATAGAAAAAGTAGCATGATTAAGGATTTGTACTTTTTGAAAAGCATGCTTATATACCATAGCTGGGATTTGAACCCAGGACCTAGTGTGTAGTAGGTATCTGTCTTAACCTCAAGACCATGACCCACACTACATGCTAAAGCTGGCGGTAGCATAAACCATACTTCCATTATGATCGATTCGATAGAAAAAGTAGCATGATTAAGGATTTGTACTTTTTGAAAAGCATGCTTATATACCATAGCTGGGATTTGAACCCAGGACCTAGTGTGTAGTAGGTATCTGTCTTAACCTCAAGACCATGACCCACACTACATGCTAAAGCTGGCGGTAGCATAAACCATACTTCCATTATGATCAATTCGATAGAAAAAGTAGCATGATTAAGGATTTGTACTTTTTGAAAAGCATGCTTATATACCATAGCTGGGATTTGAACCCAGGACCTAGTGTGTAGTAGGTATCTGTCTTAACCTCAAGACCATGACCCACACTACATGCTAAAGCTGGCGGTAGCATAAACCATACTTCCATTATGATCAATTCGATAGAAAAAGTAGCATGATTAAGGATTTGTACTTTTTGAAAAGCATGCTTATATACCATAGCTGGGATTTGAACCCAGGACCTAGTGTGTAGTAGGTATCTGTCTTAACCTCTAGACCATGACCCACACTACATGCTAAAGCTGGCGGTAGCATAAACCATACTTCCATTATGATCAATTCGATAGAAAAAGTAGCATGATTAAGGATTTGTACTTTTTGAAAAGCATGCTTATATACCATAGCTGGGATTTGAACCCAGGACCTAGTGTGTAGTAGGTATCTGTCTTAACCTCAGGACCATGACCCACACTACATGCTAAAGCTGGCGGTAGCATAAACCATACTTCCATTATGATCAATTCGATAGAAAAAGTAGCATGATTAAGGATTTGTACTTTTTGAAAAGCATGCTTATATACCATAGCTAGGATTTGAACCCAGGACCTAGTGTGTAGTAGGTATCTGTCTTAACCTCAAGACCATGACCCACACTACATGCTAAAGCTGGCGGTAGCATAAACCATACTTCCATTATGATCAATTCGATAGAAAAAGTAGCATGATTAAGGATTTGTACTTTTTGAAAAGCATGCTTATATACCATAGCTGGGATTTGAACCCAGGACCTAGTGTGTAGTAGGTATCTGTCTTAACCTCTAGACCATGACCCACACTACATGCTAAAGCTGGCGGTAGCATAAACCATACTTCCATTATGATCAATTCGATAGAAAAAGTAGCATGATTAAGGATTTGTACTTTTTGAAAAGCATGCTTATATACCATAGCTGGGATTTGAACCCAGGACCTAGTGTGTAATAGGTATCTGTCTTACCCTCTACCATCAACCACACTCAGGGCCAGGCTTTAGCATGTAGTGTGGTCAGAGGTGGGACAAGGTCCTTCAGCACCCAAGGCTGAGACGGCAAAGTGCGCCCCCCCATCCCTCACACACTGATTGCTATTACACTAAGAGGTGCCCCAGGGCCCCCCCCCCACCCCCAACACCTTAATCTCTACTTATCTGGCTTGCAGTCGCTGCCATGTATCACCTTTTCTTATTTCTTTCTGCTTCAAACACAATTGGGAATGACAGCTGAATGAATTGTGCACCCCCTCCTACACTGCGCCCTGAGGCTGCAGCCTCTCCAGCCTCAGCCTTACTAGTGGGTAAGACAGGTACCTACTACCATGCAGTGTGGGTCATGGTCTAGAGGGTAAGACAGATACCTACTACACACTAGGTCCTGGGTTCAAATCCCAGCTATGGTGCATGCTTTTCAAAAAGTACAAATCCTTAATCATGCTACTTTTTCTATCGAATTGATCATAATGGAAGTATGGTTTATGCTACCGCCAGCTTTAGCATGTAGTGTGGGTCATGGTCTAGAGGTTAAGACAGATACCTACTACACACTAGGTCCTGGGTTCAAATCCCAGCTATGGTATATAAGCTGTTTTGAAAATCTGCAATTCCCTACTGGAGGGATGGAGGGAGAGATTTTTGTGCTATTCCGGAAAATTCCGTCGGAATTATAAAATTTCCGCGGAATTCCGTTTGAGAGGTATAGGAATTCCGATTGAGTACCGGAATCGGAAATAACCTAATTCCGGCCGGAATCACGGAATTTATAATTCTGCGGAATTTTCCGAGCATCCCTAGTTTAGAGCCAGGACAGCTTGGGTATAGAAGGAGTTCCTGTGCCTCGAGGTCCTGGTGGGGATACACCTCAAGTGGGGACCTGATGGGAGTAGGTTTAGGTGGCAGTTGCTGGGGTGAGAGGGATCATTTGCAATCTGGGATGCCCTGGCTTGCAGTCTGGAGTAGTATAGAAGGTCCAGGGGTGGGATGGGGGATCAGAAAATCTAAGGCCTGGTTCACATTAGTGTTTCGTGCCAAAACTGTCAGTTCAAACGGATCTGTTGTCCGTTCAAACGGATCCGTTGCAGACCGGTTTAAATCCGTTTCCAGTCCGTTTCAGTTCTGTTTGTATCCGTTTTGCATACGTTTTGTGTCAGTTTCCGTTTTAAAGGGGAAGTTCTAAAATTAGCATTAAAGATAGCTATATACGTATACACCAGAGCTCTGGATGATCTGTAAATACAATGTGGTTATTGTTGAGGAGAGAGCTTGCTGATTGGACAATGGATCCAGTGTATTTCTACAGCTACTGGCTTGGAATAGACTCGTTTTTAATTTTCACCTACTACAGAGGCTTGCTCTTCGCAGCAGATGGTGGGTGCACCCTCTATTTCTTGAAAGGTTGCTCCTGCACTTGGACAATCAGGTCCTAGATGCTGTATGGCCTGATGTCTTCCATCTCTTTCCAGAAATCAATGAACTAAGATGGTTCCCACTCCTGCAGCACTGCTAGGCCCATGTGCCAAACAAGCCAAGTTGGCCGCTGTACCATAGAGAGTACACAGGAAGCGTCTAGAAAGGTCCATTTTAATAGCCAGTGTGTTGTTAAGTTCCGTTTTCTATTGGTTCCTATTGCCCTGCAAAACCTTTCGTTTCAGGTCCGTAGGGGTCAACGGTCCAGAAAATTAGGGCCTGCAGCATTTTTTCAATCCGGGGACCGGAACGTAGGTAACGTATCCGGACGAACGGATGTGTACAGTCCCATAGAT
This sequence comes from Hyperolius riggenbachi, assembly GCF_040937935.1. NCBI lineage: Eukaryota > Metazoa > Chordata > Amphibia > Anura > Hyperoliidae > Hyperolius > Hyperolius riggenbachi. Next base: position 437,995,468 of record NC_090649.1, read on the forward strand.
TAACATTGGATACGTTCGCATCCGTTCCGTTTGTACTGTATATGGTCCGGTTCCGATCCACAAAAACCCGCTAATGTGAACCGGGCCTAAGTGGCTTTGATGACTCTCTGCAAATTCAAATAAGTAATGGAGGGTCCAAACTGGTCTGATGGTGAGAGCCAATGGCAATCCCTTGCCTTGGCTAGGGGTTCCTTTTATTGGAAGGCAGGTGTGGGGCAAGCACACAGGATTATGACACTTTTAGTGATATAATAAAAACCTTTTTGTTGTTGTTGTTTTTATACAACAGCTGTTGATTGTTTTTGCAGTAATCCAGACCAAGGTGAACTACTACATGGATTTTCATACTTAACTTTCTGTTAATTGCTATCAGCATAATGGCCTGTTAAGTAAGTGTACGCCATTGTTTTGTGACATTCTTTAAATAAGGTAATAGTATAAAAAATATACCATAAAGCTGCTTACCTTTATATACAGTAAAATGAGTAAAGAAAATAACAGAACATCCATGTTTAGTAGATTGTAACAGATGGCAAATTAGGTCTGTTAGCCTGAACACACATTGAAATGCCACTGCCAAGTAATTAGATTTTATGGTGTGCTGGAAATGCAGATATTCTGTATGTCTTCCCAGTGGGTGTCCTGCAACATTTTAAAGGCCTGTAAAACATAATTCTTAAAAGGCCTGATCAGTGGTATATGGGTGCAGCTAAACTGGGGCTAGGCCTAGACATTTGGAGGCAGAGTAAATGCATTTTATTTTTTAATGCATTTATTAGAAATGTGTTTTTATATTTTATTTTGAACAGTATATCTATGCCCCCAGAGATTTCATCTTAGCTCCAGGGGCACAGATATACATATCTTGCCGCGATCACCGCTGCACATTGTCCCGCATGCGTTCACGTCTCCATCCAATATTACATGGATTAGTGAATGGATACACAGTTCCCATTTACTGATCTAAGTGCCTCCGATTTGTATAATAAAAAAACATACCAATCGAGTCACTGTGATCTCCTGGGTCCCTCTTGGCTGTTTCTGCCGCTCCCGCCACGATCCTGGCTTTTAATCGCCAGTTTTAGGCAGTGTTTACAAACAAAAAACATGACTGCTAACCAGGAAGTGGTATACCGTAGGTGTTATATATATATTTATATATATATATATAATCTATATCATGTTACAGTATACTGTACTGCAGGTTTTTATTACATAGTGAATTATCTGCTCTCCAGTCTACAGTCTACAGACAAGAGTTACGGCGCCCCGTACTTCAGTGCATTTACATCGCATAAAAAGCCTGGAGTAAAACATCGGAAGCTTAGTGTAATAAAGCATGAATGGCAGCGCTCTCATGTACTAGGATTTTCAAACTGAAGAGGTTAATTTACCGTTTCAAAACTGTTATTTGTATGAGAATAATAAAAAAAAATAATAATTATAATAAAAAGTCACGAACACAAATAAAAGGCCTTCAGCTTGTATTGTGTGTGAGCGATCTGAAGATGAGAGATGCTATGACGCTCTCAGCCCTGTGTACGCCTCGGGAGCTAAACATTTGGAAAGGTCGACCAGTCATTGGTTTGAACTCCTGCTAAGGGACTTCATTTATGACTAATTCACATTAGCTATTAAGTTCTCAATGCAACCTTGAGTGCTGCAGTTCAGGAACATTACAAGTCTTTTTCTATCAAATCACGAGTATTAAAACATTTTCTTAAATTCATTTAGACTTAAAGGAAACATGTAATGATTAAAAAAAAGTGTTTCACTTACCTGGGGCTTCTGCCAGCCTCCTACAGCCGCCCTGTTGCCCGATCCGGTGCCTAACGATCCTCCGGTCCCCCGCCGCAGCTCAGTTTCACTTTCGCTGACTTGCTAGTTGACGTCCACTGTGCCTGTACAGCCTGTTGACGTCCACTGTTGACGTCCACTGCGCCTGTTTGCCCCCCCGCCGCTTGGAGCGTCCTGTGCAGGCGCAGAAGAGATTTTCTCGTAGGATGCACACGCAGGTCGGTGCAATGGCTGGTGACTGAAGGAAGCAAAACTGAGCCGCAACGGGAAACTGTAGGATCAGTGAGTACCGGTGCGGGCACAGGGCACCTGCAGAAGGCTGACAGAAGCCCCATGTAAATGAAACTCTTTTTTTTTTAATTATCATTACAGATTTCGTTTAAGTGAAAGTGTTCATTACAGTGTGGCTACACAGAGTATGTTGATGCTCCTTTAAACCTTCAGCATATGCAAAATAAATTATTACAGTAATTATAGTAGGCCACCTTAATAGCTTTTAAGTGACTCTGCAGTAAGAGTGATAGGGAAGCTGCCATAATAAATTTTCTCTATACACCTTTAGCAGCCAATTTATTTAGAGGCGTGCAAGTGCTCCAGGCCAATTTATTTTAGCACATATTTTTTTTATTATTTCTTTATTTGTTACATTTTCTTGCTCCTAATTAGTACTTCTGTAATTTTGGCCCCTTGTCACTAGGGGGCAGTGTGAGACAATAACAGAGGACTTCTTTCATTTTCTATATTTTCTGCTAGAGAGAGAGATCAAAGCAGTCCAGGAATTTACAGCACAAGAAGTTCTGCCAACTGAGGTCAAAAAGCAATGCACTTATCTCAAACGAGATTTTTGAAACTATTAATGGGTTAACAAGGCCTATTGCCTGGCTGTCCTGCTGGTGTACATTCAAAAGGAGCACTGGAGAGATATCAGTAGTATCTGAGGTCCCTTTTTGTCCTCCCGGTTCCCTCCGTTGATCCGCTTTCAACTCAAGTAAAGTCCTGGTTTTGCGCTTCCCGTCTCCTCAATAGGACTGCTTGGCTGGGGACATTCTGCAAATGCTCAGTTTATTAAGACTTGCAGCTGTGCATGTGCTCCTGGCCATGGTTTGACTGTACTGTACAGCAATACGTACGGTAATAAACGGTCCCAGGTATGTAAGTACGGCCCAGGTATGTACATTTTATTCCTAATCCTCCATCTCAGGGTTACTTTAAGAACTGAAGCTGATGGAGGCCAATGGAAGGTCCTAATCAGTATTTACATAGCGTTTCTACCAAAGTGTTCAGGGCTCGTTCACACTGCATGCGATTTCTAAATTTTTTCTCCCGCGTGCGCTTTTTAAATACGCCCCCGAACGCTTGTGCAATGAATGCCTATGAGAAGGTTCATATCAGTGCAGGTTGTGCGCTGTGCGGGCAGCAAAGCGGTACGTGGACCATTTTTGAGTTGATTCCGCCTCAGGGGAAAGTATAGGAGAAATGCAAAACGCTCACAAAATCACTTTGTGCAGCGATTGCGGTCGCATTTTTAAGAATAAATACATTGTATTTATTCTTTTACGGGTCAAAGAGTTCAATTCCTGACTAGCGTCAGGGAGTGAATTACAAAAACGATCAGGAAAAGTTTGTAGAGATGAGCTTTGCACAAAAACGAATCGCCCACAACACGTAAACTACATTGTTCATCTTGTATTTTTATTTTTTTTTTCTGTGGATAAAAGAGGGAGTTCACCGCCAAACATTCTTTAAAACTATTCTGTCAGTAAAACAATGGAGTTTATTTATAAAAGCTCCAATGAATGCAGTTAACAATTGCAGGCGGTCCCCTACTTACCCTACTTAGGTTATTTTTGAGAGTTTGTAAGTAGAATTGGTTTGTATGTTGAATTATGTGTTATACATAGGAAAACGTGGAAAATTTATTTACTTTCAGACGACTCCGAGCTCAACTTAAAAAGGAAAATAGTACTCACTCGGGGCTTTCTCCAGCCCAGTGCTGGTCAGGAGGTCCCACGACGGCGTCCTGGCTCCTCTCCTAGGCCCCGCACCGGAACGGCTGCCCGGGGGCGGCAGCCCGGCGGCACTCGGCCAAGTGTCGGGCTCTTTCCGCGTATGACGCGGCTGACGTCACCACACCGGCCGCCTCGCTTTATCTCAGCGGCCGGCATGGCAGTTCGGCGCATGCGCGATTTAATCGCGCATGTGCAGTACTTTCACGCCAGCCGCCGTGATGACGCGAGGCGGCCAGCGTGGTGACGACAGCCGCGTCATACGCGGAAGAAGGAGCCCGACACTCGGCCGAGTGACGCCGGGCTGCCGCCGGGCAGCCGTTCCGGAGAGGAGCCAGGACGCCGTCGTGAGACCTCCCGACCAGCACTGGGCTGGAGAAAGCCCCGGGTGAGTACTATTTTCCTTTTTAAGTTCAGCTCGGAGTCCCTTTAAACATATAGGCCGATATGCAGTTTTCTCCTGGGTGATATTTTTAAACTCATCAATAAAATGCATGTTAAAGCGAACCTTAAGTCTACTAAAAAAAATGAGATTTACTCACCTGGGGCTTCCCTCAGCCCCCAGCAGCCGATCGGTGCCCTCGCAGCTCCGCTCCGATGTCCCAGGACCCGCCGGCGAGCACTTCCGGTTTGGCCGTCACCGGCCGACAGGCATGGGAACGCGAGTGATTGTTCGCGTTCCCAGCCTGTATATCGCCCACTATGCTGCTATTGCGGCCTCCATATCCCTATCACCCTTTAACATTCACTATCATTTGTAATGGGTGTTCAAAAGATATTGTGCAGTGGCTATCCTCATTCTACAGAGAATATAGGACCTATATACACCACTAAATATCATCAGAACTCTGAAAATATTCTCAACTTACAATCATTAGTAATAAGTAGAGATGACCAGCTTATTCACAGAAATTCTCCTTCAGGCACATTCATACAGAAGCAGGTAATGTACTTGATCAGGTGTTTTATTAGTAGGTCTCTGATTGGCCAGCCGTGACAATGTGTTCATATGCAGTGGTGAAGCAATAGGGGGTTCAGAGGTTGCGACCGCAAGAGGTCCTCCCTCAACTGCAGTATATGCTTGTTTTTGGTTCTGTGCTGGTAATAATCACTTCTATAGATGCTTTGAATAGCAGCAATCATTAAAGAGAAACTCCAACCAAGAATTGAACTTTATCCCAATCAGTAGCTGATACCCCCTTTTACATGAAAAATCTATTACTTTTCACAAACAGACCATCAGGGGGCGCTGTATGACTGATATTGTGGTGAAACCCCTCCCACAAGAAACTCTGAGGACCGTGGCACTCCTGGCAGTTTCCTGTCTGTGAACCTTGTTGCATTGTGGGAAATAGCTGTTTACAGCTGTTTCCAACTGCCAAAAAAGCATGCAGCAGCTACATCACCTGCCAACAGTAAAAATGTCACCATGTAATAAATGTCAGAATGTAAATTAGGGATTTAAAAGATTTTACAATGGGCAAAGACTGACTAAATCATTTATACATTACATTATTTTCACTGGAGTTCTTCTTTAACAACCTGTTCCCTATTCCCTTCTTGTACCTCTGACTCTGTGGATGTCCTTGGCAGTAGTGATGGGAATTCCGGCTCTTCTCAGAGAATCGGCTCTTCTGAATCGGCTCCCATTAAAGAGCCGGCTCTTACGCCTCTGAATTGGCTCTTAATTAAATATCACTAGACACCACTCAGAATCGGATTAAAAGCCCCGCCCCCGTCTCCATGCCAACTCCAGACTACTTCTCTGACTGAGGCAATCCCTCCTGCTACTGCTCTGCTCCGCCCCAAACACTCCTACAAGCTGCAAGAGGAGGACTACATCTCCCAGAATGCCTCAGCGCCCTTTATTACGGAGCAAAGCAGAGCTAAAAGGGGCGGCTGAGGCATCGGCTCTTCTCAGAGTGAGCATCGGCTCCTCTGATTCACTTCAAAGAGCCGGCTCTCAGAGCCGGCTCGTTCGCGAACGACCCATCACTACTTGGCAGGTTTAGTTGCACCGTATAAATTGTTATTTATAGAGTGCTTGTGGGGCCCATGTAAAACTTGCACTGGAGCCCAGAGCTCCTTAGCTATGCCACTGTTCAAATGTCAGTTCTTACCCTGGTGTAGGCTAAAACAGAAGAATTTATGTAGAGTGATTGGATTAGCATTAGTGAAAGGAAAGATTCCCAACATAAGAAGTGTAGTGTAGAATGCTTTTTGGCAAAATCTTTTCATATCATTATATATACTATGAATAATTTAAAGAAAAAAAGTTATTTGACCACTTGAGGACCGCGGTGTTAAACCCCCCTAAAGACCAGGCCATTTTTCCTTATTAGGCCACTGCAGCTTTAAGGGCTCCCCGCAGGGCCGCAAAACTCAGCACACAAGTGATCACCCCCCCCCCCTTTTCTCCCCACCAACAGAGCTTTCTGTTGGTGGGGTCAGATTGCCCCCAGGGTTGTTTATTAATTTTTTTAAAATATTAATTTTATTATTTTTTAGTACAGTTTCTTATTTTTATATTTATTTTGTTTTCCCCCCTCTCTCCATCCCAGCGTGAGCCTATCACAGCAGATTGCTCCTGTGCCCACCAGGGGGACAGCCGTGTCACACGGCTGTCCCCAGAACAGCGCTGCCTTAGATAGCAGCACTGTACAGCCCTATTAGATGGCAGTTTTGCCGTCTAACAGTCTCCGAGTGGTGATCGCCGTTGGGAGACTGAAGGCGGAGTAGAGCGGAGTCTTCCAAGCGGAGATGCACGCGCATCGGCGTGCGCGATCTCCTGCTAGCCCCATAGAAGGCCGTTCACGCCAATTGGCATGAAGCGGTCGGCTACAGGTTAAAGGGGCCTGATGCACAAAAGTGTGGTAATATTGCTATGCACAGACAGCATATACTAATACTCAAGGAGTGTGAGTGTTGCTACGGTAACGAGCATTACTAACAAATACTGTTACTAATGAATACCATTACTAACAAGTACAAACGCGTGCGCTACTTGAGTACCATGGTTCGCGCTACCAACGCAACCCATGGTACACACTCATAGTAGTAATGGTAATATTGCTGTGCCCTGTCTATACATGGCAGTATTACTGCACTTTTGTGCTAGACTAGACTGTGTCCAATTTTTTTTCCTTTTTCTCCCAAAAAGGGTTAAACATTCAGGTATGCAAATACTGGTTTCTATCTAGACATGCAAAGACATGGATTCAGGAAGATGCAACAAGTTTCACACCGCCGGCTATTACTCACAAGAAAGTACCAGGGGTGTAAAACATTTTGTTTCACTCCTATTCCATGTGCAGCCCCCTCTTCCATGTGTATCATCCATGTACAGCAGCGCCACTCCTATTCCATGTGCAGCCCCCTCTTCCATGTGTATCATCCATGTACAGCAGCGCCACTCCTATTCCATGTGCAGCCCCTTCTCCCATGTGTATCATCCATGTACAGCAGCACCACTCCTATTCCATGTGCAGCCCCCTCTTCCATGTGTATCATCCATGTACAGCAGCGCCACTCCTATTCCATGTGCAGCCCTCTCTTCCATGTGTATCATCCATGTACAGCAGCGCCACTCCTATTCCATGTGCAGCCCCCTCTTCCATGTGTATCATCCATGTACAGCAGCGCCACTCCTATTCCATGTGCAGCCCCCTCTTCCATGTGTATCATCCATGTACACCAGCGCCACTCCTATTCCATGTGCAGCCCCTCTTCCATGTGTATCATCCATGTACAGCAGCGCCACTCCTATTCCATGTGCAGCCCCCTCTTCAATGTGTATCATCCATGTACAGCAGCTCCCTCTTCCATGTGTATCATCCATGTACAGCAGCGCCACTTCTATTCCATGTGCAGTCCCTTCTTCCATGTGTATCATCCATGTACAGCAGCGCCACTCCTATTTCATGTGCAGCCCCTTCTTCCATGTGTATCATCCATGTACAGCAGCGCCACTCCTATTCCATGTGCAGCCCCTTCTTCCATGTGTATCATCCATGTACAGCAGCGCCACTCCTATTCCATGTGCAGCACCTTCTTCCATGTATATCATCCATGTACAGCAGCGCCACTCCTATTCCATGTGCAGCCCCTTCTTCCATGTATATCATCCATGTACAGTAGCGCCACTCCTATTCCATGTGCAGCCCCTTCTTCCATGTGTATCATCCATGTACAGCAGCGCCACTCCTATTCCATGTGCAGCCCCCTCTTCCATGTGTATCATCCATGTACAGCAGCGCCACTCCTATTCCATGTGCAGCCCCTTCTTCCATGTGTATCATCCATGTACAGCAGCGCCACTCCTATTCCATCTGCAGCCCCTTCTTCTATGTGTATCATCCATGTACAGTAGGGCCACTCCTATTCCATCTGCAGCCCGTTCTTCCATGTGTATCATCCATGTACAGCAGCGCCACTCCTATTCCATGTGCAGCCCCCTCTTCCATGTGTATCATCCATGTACAGCAGCGCCACTCCTATTCCATGTGCAGCCCCTTCTTCCATGTGTATCATCCATGTACAGCAGCACCACTCCTATTCCATGTGCAGCGCCTTCTTCCATGTATATCATCCATGTGCAGCAGTACCCATCCTATTCCATGTGCAGACCCTTCTTCCATGTACAGCAGCTCATGTCTTTCATGAACACGAAATGTTTCATGGGCATCAGTTTCCTCTTTTGATGTGTTGCTCCCCATTTTTAGCCGCCTCTTACTTATGTAGCAACCCCTCTTGCATGTCTAGGTGCCCCTATGTATGGATGCTCATTTGGATTTCGGGGAATTGAAATGTCCGCATTTCCGATCGGAAATCCATATTTCCAATCAGAAAAAAGCAAAAAGACTAACAAAACACTACTCGGAAATTAGAAAACTATCGGAATTACTGTGACCAGCATTTCCGACCATCCTTACTTGGGCTGCAGCGGCCCAAGGCCCGCGCCTCTGTGGCCTTTACAGAAACCCACCCCTGATGGCAGCCTCCTTATCCCTCTCTCTTCAGGTTCCCTTTAACAAACCCTGGATACTTTTACAGATTTTTTTTGTTACATCTTTCCAAGCGATCACAAGCTTTCTCTTTCTCTAAACGATGATGATGATGATGCAGAAGGTAATGACGCTGATTTCATGTGAAATAGGATGTGAACAAATAATATGCCACTTTCTGGGAATGATACATCTAATCATGCCTGCCTTTGGAGGAGATTCAAAACACTAAGCAGAGAGGACTTTGTATCCTATTTATGACTCTTCAATTATTTCCCTTTATCAATAGCTCTTTACATCTCCTCCAGAAACTTCATAAAAGCCTTGTCAGGGAAGTGAAGTGTTTATCATTCCTTCCCATTGAAAAACGTCAATCGAAATTCTCTGCTTTAGCATGAAAAACAAGTATGAGACTGACAGCCCATTGTTAATGTTATGAAAGGCAATTTGTGGAGTTCGTTGAATTAGGCATCGTCTATTCGAAGTCCCATTAGTGTTTACTTTTAGTTAACAATATCCAAAAGTAAAACAGAAAACTCAAACATCCCCTATCTCATGCTGGAAACAGACCCCTCCCCCCAAAAAAATGAATCACACTGCAAGGTCTCAACGTTATGAAATAGTAATTAAAGGATACCTTAGTTCTTAATAAATCCACAAATTGACGTCCTGTATGTGAGTGAGGAGATGTGCATAGGCTTACCACACCTCCCGTGTCCCAGCATCTGCCTCCGTTTCCCCGATATCTCTCCCGTTGTATGGGTCCTGGTTGGTGTGGTCGGCGCCCTCTAACCCAGACATACTATGCTGTGCATGTGCAGTATGCCTGCTTGGGCACCTTGTGTCTGCACTCGCCAGGCACCCTAGGTGCTTTACGTACATACTGTGCATGTGCAGTGTAGTATGTCCGGGTCAGAGGGTGCCGACAATGACCCAGAAAACAGAGGCGATAGTGTGGGAACGGAGGCAGATGCCAGGCCGTGGGAGGTGCAGAAAGCCTATGCACACCTCCCCACACACACACATGGCGTCTGTTTGTGGATTTACTAAGGACTAAGGTATCCTTTAAGTTGGTTAATACAAGATAACCATGCACAAAAATGTGTATTTTATACCACAGCACACGCATTGCAGGGTGCTGTGGGTGCCCTAGGTGCCGGCAGGGGATGAGTGCGATACATGGGGGCAGGTGGGTAGGACAGCGGGAGTCTGTGGCAGTCAGCTAGTCGGGGATAACTATACTTTAGTATAACAGGCCCCACAAAGCAATGTCAGCCAAAATGATGATATGCAAGCTCTAATTACCTACTTCCTCCAGCCCCTTGCAGCCGACATGTCCCACGCCACAGCTCCGCTCTCCACATTGTCCGGAGCTACCGCGCCTGTGCAGTACACTCCGGACAACGTGGACTTGATTGACAGCGGCGCCTCACGAGGTCAGCCTCTGCACCGGCGGGTGAGACCGGAGCTGCGGCACGGGACATGTCGGCTGCAAGGGGCTGGAGGAAGCCTCAGGTAAGTAGAGTTTGCATATCATAATTTTGGCGGACATTTCTTTTAAAAGTCCCTCCAGGGCTCCCCAATGGTCTCTTAACACATCTGGAGGATTCCCATTGGTCTGATAAAGGACCACGGGGCATCCCCAAGAGGACTGTTAAAGGTGCTTTGGGAGGCTTGTATACTTAGTATACTTAGTATAGCAAGTGCTGCTGGCGGGTGGAGTGGCGTGTGTGGTGATGGTGCACGGAGATCTTCATTCAAGGTATCCAAGGATATTGGTGTGGGACCTTTCCAAGGATATTGGCATTTGAACATTAATTAAAGGTAAGAATTTATGGTTAATTAAGAAGATTCAAGGTTCGACTTTTCTTGTCGTTCTGTCATTTCCCGTCAGGCCCTGTTTACACTTAATCAGTTGCTCTCAGTTATAACTCAAAGGACAAGTGATTTTCAAAGTAATGTCCATGTTTTCCTATGGCACAATTCACACTATACGCGTTTTAACTGAAATCTTTTTCACAATGCACTGCTATGGAGAAGAAAAAAAAAAAACGTGTACCAACTGATTAAGTGTAAACGGCGCCTAAGGGTACTTGATCACATGACAGTGAGTCTGGAGCTCTAGTGGCCAGTTCGGGAAGCTGCCAGCCCAGAAACACTAGAGGAAGCTCCGCACGCACTTTGTGCCAGGGCCAAATTACTTGAAAGGCCACAAAGGCCCAGGCCTTGGGCAGCAGATGGCCAAGGGGTGGCTTGACATAGTCGAGGGTTTGCTGCATAGGGAAGAAGAAGTTTCAAATGGAATATAGAGGTTGCAAATACTGGACTCAATTCTATACTGGGCTCAATTCTATACCAGCTCTGTGGGTGGCATCATTACCTATATTAAAAGGCAATAATTATAAGCTAGCGACTGACTATTCTACTGCTGCAAATATAAGGCTCACTGCACCACCTGGTTCAATAACTGATTGACTCACGTGGTACTGAAACACACATATAACAAATAAAATGTCATGTAAAATAAAGCACTAAAATAACACTTGAGACAATGTGATGAAACTGGAATGTTTCATCTGTTACTATATCCCCCTAAATGTTTCATTGTTGTAACTGTGCCAAAACGCAGGAAAGCAATAACTACCCATAAAACAGCCCAATTAGCTGATGAGCAGTGACAGACATCACACAGTGCCGGGGTCTATGGATCGCTTTATGTCATGGAGTGATTTATGGACACAATTCGCTTTAAAATGCCATCAGGCAAACTCTAATTGCAGTAGTTTCATAAATCTGCAGAAGCAATATGACCAGTGTCAGCAGCAGAAGGAGTATCCTGGTTAAACTCTCTGGTGGTATGATTAGCAGGAAGTGGAGAGAGTAGGAGAAGCGGCGCTGCAGACAGAGAAGCCCAGCTGACATGATTGTTGTTTGGAGATGGGAAGGAGGTGAATTGTGGCGCTTCCCGCTGTACTCTAAGAGGGGGGAGCATGGAGGGGAGCCCCAGGGAGAGGCAGGAAGGGAGAAGAAAGGCCTCCCTCACCGCGGCTGAGTGTCAGTGTGGCTTTGGCTTCCCCCTCCAAAACTGTGCCCACCCTCCAAACAAAGCTCAGGGCAGTCACGCTCTTGGCCTGCCCCTGGAAACGGGGCTGGATCAGTGGCACGTGCCGTGGATCTATTCTGAGGGGCCCTGGATGTCTCCCAGACAGCAGAGTCAGGCAGCAGACGGCAGTACTGACTTGGTCTCCTTTTCCAGGCTTCTCCCCCTAGTGTCTGAGAATGAATCAGACGCTAGATTCTCAGATGCTGAGGGAGAATCAACCACTAAAGAGGATGTCTCCAAACTTGGAAAGCATATAGAGCAGATAAGTAGTTCCTCCCGCTGCGCTACTCTGATGGGGTGGAGGGGAGTCGGTGAGAGGAACAGTGAGGACACTCACAACAATGCATCCTCCCTATAGGGGCTCCAAGCCCCTCAAATTTCAGCATATCACCACAACACACAGCATGCCCCATAGAGGCACCACAATACCCAGCATGACACCATGCAGCACCCGGCATGCTCCATAGGGGCACAACAGCGCCCAACATGGCACTACACAGCATCTAGCATGGCAACTCAGCATTCAGCATGCCCCATAAAGGAACCATAGCACCCAGCATGGCACCACAGCACCCAGCATGCCCCATAGAGGAGCCCAGCATGGCACCCAGCATGCCCCCAGACAGGGACTGCTTCAATCAGTCAAGTCCGCACCATCAGATAGTACTTTAGCTCTTTTATTGGTAAAGAATCAGCATAACAAGTATTACAGCTGTAATGCTTGTTATGCTGATTCTTTACCAATAAAAGAGCTAAAGTACTATCTGATGGTGCGGACTTGACTGATTGAAGCAGACGGTGGAAGTGTCTGAGTGTGCAGAGGCACTGCAAGTTCCAGCACATCGCCTTCTTCCCTCCGTGGGTGCTTGCTACACACTGTTTCACCCCAGACAGGGACTAAAGCACCAAGCTTGCCTCCATAGTGGCACCACAGCACCCAACATGCTCCACCATTAATGTACCACAGCTCCCAGAATACCCCTGTAGAGGCACCACAGCTTGCAGGATATCACCATAGAGGCACCACAGCTCCCAGCATACCACCATAGAGCAAAGGAACCTCAATGGGGGTATGCTGGGAGCTGTGGTGCCTCAATGGTGGGCATAATCGGAGCTGTGGTGCATCAATGGGAGTAAGCTGGGTGCTGTTGTGCCTCTGTGTGGGCATAGTGGGTGCTGTGGAGCCATGCTGGGTGCTCTGATGCCTTTATAGGAGCATGCAGGGAGCTGTGGTTCTTCTATGGGGACATGCTGGAAATTGTGGTGCCTCAATGGGAGGTCCGTGGGAGCATGGGAGGGGTTCCACTAGAAGGTCAGGGCATACTATGGGAGGACTGACATACAACCTGGCAGCAGGGGAGTCCACCCAGCAGAAAGCCAGGCTAGCCAGCACAGATGTTTGAAACAATTCGAAGTGGTTCAGTTAGGCTGGCATATGTGTCATACAAAAAAGCCTTTTACCAACAAATTAAAAAAAAATAAAAAATTGTATTTCTATTATTAATGTTGAATAACACAAATATTAAAAAGTACATTAAAAGCGCATGGTATGGCCACCCCGCCACACATGCAGCTAACAGCCCACTCACTGGTGCACCGCACAAACACTCATAGGATAACAACAAGTGCAATGTATTAAAGGTTAGATCCTCTTGGTTAGTATGGTTATAAAATCGTTAGTTTCATGTAATCATGCAGCAAATGATGGAGAAAAACAGCAACAGGGACCTTTTTGCAAGTGCTTGACATAAACAGCATAGGCCGCTTGGCACAAGAAGCAGTAGCAGGTTTCTAAGGTGTTTCATGGACCTAAGCCAAATCACCACAACAGTTCCAGCTATCCAAGCTGTTAAGCTAGAGGTGGCAACAGGATCACCCTGTCTCACCCACTCCTCTATTGAAGATGGTTGGCTGTAGTCACTGCAAATGTCCGTGTTGCCCGGGTCACAGACCACTTATGTGTCCAAAAAGTGTAGCACAATGTGCAGCTGTCTCAGCTGGATGGACACTCATGCAGGTCTGTTGACAGCGTCTGCCTGCGCAAGAGCCCACAGCAGTTGGCAAGGGTGTGGGGTAGCGTCTTGGGGCAACGCTATGGTGTGGCGGCCCATGTGGATAAGCGGCTCCCTACCACAGTTTCACTTCACTCAATCACTCCGGGCACTTACATCCTCATTCACACCAATCAGCGCCGATCAGCTGAGAGGGGAGGTAGCGCCGACGTCACCTGCAACTAGGTACTGTAACTCTGCCTAGTTAGGATCAAGTGACACTGCCTATTTATGTGATGTGCTACATTTTTTTTTATTAATGGAGAGGGGGGCTTCATCCAACATTTTGCTGGGCAGGCCTACTGTGAGGAACTGTCGCAAAAATCTTAAAATCTAAAACACATACAAATAAAAAGTACATTTCTCCCAGAGTAAAATGAGCCATAAATTACTTTTCCCCTATGTTCCTGTCACACAATATGCTTACAATAAGAAGTAGAAATCTGTCATTACCGACAGGTTTTGGACTAACCCATCTTCTCAAAGGGGGGTTCTAAGGGTTTTACTTATTTTTAAAAGCACTTAGTGAATGGCAGTTGCTTCGTCCAACTGCCAAAATAGTGTACAGCGAGCAAGGAGGCTGGCCAGCATTCTTGTATAAATCTTTTTCAGGGAATGTCTTTATAAAGAAAAAAAGCCATGCTGAGAATCCCCTATGGAGAGATGGACTAGCCCAAAACCTGTGAGTAATGTCAGAATTCTACTACCTACTGTGAGTGACAGCAACATAGGAGAGAAGTCATTTATAGCTCAATTTACTCTGGGAGAAATGTACTTCTTATTTGTATGTTTTAACTTTTAAGATTTTTGCGACAGTTCCTCTTTAGACCGCTGTTAAGTTCATGTACATTTTGCTCCACCCATGACCACACCCGCATTCTGGTGCATGGCCACACCCATTTTTCATCTGGAGTGCCCAAAAGTGCCCAGATCTCTTAGGATCCTAGCAACGCCCCTGCTCATCTCACTGGAAAGAGCCAATGCAGCATTGAAAAAGATCTATTGCTATCAATAATTAAGGAAGGCAACTTCTACAGCCGGTCATATGTGTGTCTATGTTCTTTGTAAGGAGTTTTTAAACCCTGGGAAACACTTAAAAAAACATATGATACAATGATCTGTATGTGTAGTACAAATCCTATACTATAAAACCCCTGTGTCGCTGCGTCCAGCGTTTGTCCCTGTGCCCCTGTTATTTGCTACTGCGCATGTGCGCAGTAATGGACACGGACAGCTGGATGTGACCATGGAGCGAAGTGGGTGGGTGGGCCATCGTTTGCGGGAGCGTGCGGCGGGAGCGGGCACGCGCATGCTCACTGACTGGCGGTGGCGGCAGAAAAACAGACCTAGAGTCCGTTTTTAAATGGGCTTAGGTCCATTAGTAAGAAATAAAACATATTCTGTATTTTAATCTATAAAAGAGAGCAGAGCTAATGACCCTTTGAACTTCCCTGCAGTAAAACCTTATTTCAAGCTGTCTCTCACTGTTTCTTTGATGTATAATTGCTTCAGAAAACAGAACTGTATTCGACCCAAGTTGGATCAGAGAGCTCAGAGAAGTTCTTTTGCAAAGATAACAAGTGAAGTCTCTTAACTCCTCCTGTACCGGAAAACAATATAAGACTTTGGTACTAAGATTCAATTTCTTATCTGTACTACATACAATTGATTATCTCATAATTTTCTTTTAGCTTCGGGTTTGCTTTAAGCAAATTTATGGGACTGCATTTCTTTCCACCGCCAATCCCCAGCTATTTTTTCATAATTTTGGCTCATAATGGACTAAGTACTCTGTAAGACTCCTGTTTGCCAAGTCCTACCGGTACCTATACAGGCATATTAATGCGTGCCTTGCACTTATGAAAGCCAATCACTGATCAGGAGTGATGTATTACGGGAGATCTTTCTTGCTCACATAGAGGGAACCCAAAGTGAGAGGGATATGGAGGCTGTCATGTTTATTCCCTTTTAAATAATACCTTTTGCCAATGCCTGACAGTTCTGCTGATCTTTCTGGTCAGTAGTGTCTGAATCACATACTTGAAACAAGCATTTGTCTAACTTTGTCAGATTTTTGTCAGAAACTGCTGATCTGCATGCTTGTTCAGGGTTTATGGCCAGAACCATAAAGGCTCCTACCCACGTCATGATTTTTTGAATGATTGTTCTGACAAAACTTGCGGGTCTTTTTGAGCAACGAGTGATCGTTTTACGCGATCTCGCAAAGCGGGAACACGTGCACAATTAGGAAAACAATAGGATACCCAATGACTCACGTGCAAAATGCCGCGATTCTTTGAACTCTTGTTTGCAGGGCAGTTTCTAGGCTAAATTGCACCCAGGGCGAGGCTGTAAAAATTGCGAACTTGTGGACTTGCGAACCCTTACTCTTTAGGGATAGTCACACGTCACAAGTAGATCTGCCTACTTACTAGTGACCAGCCGCTCATGCAGGAGGAAGCAGGGACCAGGAAAACACACAGGCGAAGAGAGCCCGGAAAGGCGACTCCTCCATGGCTGACAGCCTGCAGTACCGCTACAGGACATCCGGTGTCATCACACGGTGGTGACGTGATGATGACTTGACGTCGGACGCAGGCAGCCCAGGAGGAGTCATGGAAGGTGATCGCGCTGGTAATCTTCTTTCTTCTTCCATTTGACTGCACCGTGTGTCACCAGCTCCCTAGTAGTTATGTCCTTCTGCCTGCGCCCCCCTTCTTCTACTTGCCGGTCTGCATTCAGGGCATTCGCCCTGCCCGCACTGCCCAAGAAACGGCCTTGCTTGTTTGCGTCCATCCTGTGCCGTTGCTTGACGCCACGTGTTCCCGTTGGCAGGAAGGTGGATTGGGGATACAATCGTCATCTTTAGAGCCTTTAGAGGCAGAGGATCAGTAGGACATCCAGGCAAAGTGCATTATTTAAAAGGAAATACATGTCAGCCTCCATTTAACTCTCACCTCGTTTTCCCTTTAAAGTTGAATAATTGAAAATACCTTCTGTTTTACTAAAGCAATTTTATATTTAGTGCTGGATAATACGTTTTCTTACTTATGTGGAATGCACATTCCAGATGTCACCCTCTAGGTCACGTTTCACCCATGGCTATTCAGGAGTAGTGAAGGACACAACTACAGAAAACTGTAAAGAATGTGAATGGACAATGTATAGAATTCTGCAAATCAAACAAGCATAAAAGACAATGACCTGAAAATCACTTTAACCCGAGTTTGGACATCACTTATCTTTTTTTATTATTAATATTATTATGCTGGGCCTCAGTTTTGCTGACAGGAAGAAGTGGAAGAGATTAAAGGATAGTTGCTCAGTGAAGCTATAATCAACTGTTCCTATTAATCAACTGTTCATATTAAACAACAGTGAAGCACTCCACTAGAAACAG
This sequence comes from Hyperolius riggenbachi, assembly GCF_040937935.1. Lineage (NCBI taxonomy): Eukaryota > Metazoa > Chordata > Amphibia > Anura > Hyperoliidae > Hyperolius > Hyperolius riggenbachi. Next base: position 438,012,828 of record NC_090649.1, read on the forward strand.
CAATTTTTTTTAAATTTAATTTGATCCCTTTCAGACAGTGGAACAATCTAACTATCAGCAATTGCTTTTAAAATGTAAATTCAATGGACACTCAAGGCAATCTTGGAAATAAAGTACCTTTCAGAGAAAATATTTAGCGATCTAGGGAGATGGAACAATTAGTTGGACCTTTTTAGGATAAAAATGCTCTTGTATAAAATAATGACTCTAATGCAGAAAAAAACTGCGGCTTTGAAGATGAAATAGAGATATACCTCTCTAGATCCTGCTAGTGCGTCATATCTTTCATATCTTTCATTTGCCAGTACACATTCCATTTATTTTGGAATTTGAGGGGTTGTGGCCTTTGGATCAATGCTTTCAGTGGGTGAAGACAATTACAAGAGAATAAGAGACCACAGTTGGAATTTCCATTAATTGTAGAGCGGTGGTATTGTATAGGTGCTGCCTGAGCCTCTGAAATAGATAATAAATAAAGTTAATTCTGTTTTATAAGCTACTAAAAGACCTTGAACTGTAAGAACTCAAGTGTAAGTGCATTCAACAACCCATAATAGACGAGTGTGAACGTTATTCGCGCTCTTCTTTTGTAGTATTAGATTCTCATATTCAAAGTTTTTATAATTTGTGTGTATATTTACTTGCAGTGTTTCCTGAATCCGAAAATGAAGGTTAATGTGCACATGAAGGGACATGTAACAGGGCAAGCATTCTATTTACAGCACGTCTGTTTTCCATTTTATTTTGCAGTAATTATTAACACTTTTTTCACAAGGCTTTTTGGTTCCTTTGAGTCCAGTTTATGAAATATCAATGCTTCAAAGTTCCTGAGTCCAATTTTGACCAGGGACCAGCACAGTGCCTCCTGTAACTACAATTCATGGGGCATTTTATGACCTTGGGGCCCATTTCACAAAGGTTATAAAACAAGTGTAGCCATCATGATCTTCACACCCAGCAAGTGTAGCCACAAAAACACCTGATCTGAAGTATAGTCCCCTGTATCCGGGGAAGGGAAGCTAAGTAGATGGGTCCCACCACAGCTCAAGGGTTGCTCCCCTCTCGTTATGCCCCTGGACCAGCATATAGCTATTTTATAAACCACTGTTACTGCTTCTTAATTTGGGTGTTTTTATTTTTTGTACTTAATTTTACAAGTGCAGCATATTAGACCATGAGCAGCATAATAAATTAAATTCATCATTTCATTCCTTTGGGCTGTGGGGCTCACTATTTAACATTTGCAGTTGAAGAAAATGAGCACAGGCATTGTGCACCAGTGTGGTTTCTCTGCACATTATAGCTATAAACTACAATTTAGAGCAAATCATTGCCTTGCTGTGGGACATAGTATACTACATTTTTATTAGTTTAGGCATTGAACACCAGTCAGCATAGTAAAGTCATAAACTGCCTATTGTTGCATGCTCTTGGGCTTATCTTATAGGATGTATGCCATATTCAAACAGGAGTTGAACCACTACATTTTATAAAGTTGTCTGTCATTATAACTTTGTATAACCATTGTTAAAGGGAACCAGAGAGGAAGCACCCTTGTGTATTTTACCATGTATATCAGTAAGAACATTAGAGAAAACACTTACCATGCTGTCTGTTTCGTCCTCACTGCTAAAAGTGTCTGTTATCAGCAGTCACAAGAATCCCAGACTGAGCAATTAAATCTGGCTTTGCTGGGAATGATTATTGCTGAGTCATTATAGCAAAGCCACAAGGGGGCAGGCTTGGGCTTGAAATAACACCACAGAAGACAGACTTAGCTATAATCTTTCTGTAGCAAAGCTAGACAGAGCAGCCTGACTTCTCAGTCGGGGGGTTCTTATCAGAGGTGATAACAGTCAGATTACACAGAGAACAATGAAACAAAGGGCAGATTAGGTGTTTACTGTCATGTTCCCACTGATTTATAAGGTAAAATACAAGAGGGTGCTTCATCTCTGGTTCTCTTTAATTTGAAAAAAACAAAAACAAAACACACACAACTTAGTGTACGTACATTTGAAGACACACACTTTTTAGTTACTTTTTTTATGGTGTTCTCAATGCTGGTGTGAGCTAAAAGATCATTAGCAAAAAACCTGCTGAGGAGTTGACAACTGTTAGTGCAATTATTTAGACATGGAAGAAATATAACATGACCATCAATCGCCCTTAGTCTGGGCTCCATGCAACATCTTAACTCATGGGTTAAGGATCACTATGAGAAAGTTAAAGGATCAGGCCACCGCTATACGGGAGGAACTTGTTAATGATCGGAAGGCAGTTGGGACAAAGTCATTAAGAACACCATTGGTAACACAACTGTAATGTATTGAAATCCTGCAGCGCCCGTCAGGTCCCCTTGCTCATGAAGGCCCATGCAAACTCAAAACTTAAAAAGAGTCTGAAGCCACAAAAAACAAGTTTTTACCTATTATTAAAGTTTAAGGATGATCATCTGGGCTAAAATGCCGCTATCCGAACGAGGGTCTTATCACCCACAAATCCCCAGGGCAAAAACCGGGCAGCATTTTCTTGGTAGAGGCAGAGCTTTCTGCAGTAGCTCTGCCTATCCTTGCATCAATCCACACTGATCGCCACCTCTCCCCGTCCCTCTCAGTCTTCTTTCACTTAGAGGGACGGGGAGAGGCGGAGACCCACGGTGGATTGACGCGAGAAGAGGCAGAGCTACTGCAATAAAGCTCTGCCTCCCCTCTCCTTTTTGTTTGTTTTTTTGTGGCTTCAGAGTCTCTTTAAGTTTGCCACCGCTAGGTCCCCCTGCTTAAGAAGGCACATATAAAGGCCCATGTTAACTTTTCCACTGCCAGTTGGAGTTTTTTGGCATCAACTCAAACCACCGTGTTTGGAGGTAGAGAAATATAAGTATGTTCCAAAGAACACCATCCCCACAGTCCAGCATAGAGGTGGGAACATTTTGCTTTGGGGATGTTAGGAGTACAGGACAACTTTAGTGCATTGAGGGGCCAGTGAACAGGACTATGAAAACTCTATATTAAACGGTTTCCACTTAGAAATGAAAGGGAAGTAGTCGAGAGCCCAATATAGTGTAGTATATCAGATATGGTTGAAGGTATGTAAAAAGTGAGATAGGTATACTCACAAACATGGGTTACCGCTCAGGCAACCACTGTGTACGCAGGTGAGGAGTATGAACCTGTCCCCACTCAGGATTAAGAAGTCACTCTCTGTAGTTCGAAACAAAAGGGGGTAAGTCACCCCTCCAGCTGGGGTGGACTCAGTGTAGCAATAATAGAACAGAGAAGCCAGTAGGATAAAATTAAATAAAAGTTTTAAAATAAATTGCTTGGAGGAAGTGGTGGACTTACCTCCATAAACCAGGACTGTCTAGGTGTAAACAAAACATATTTATTGATATTACCCCAATAGTGCAACGCTGGGTATGTGGATAGTTAGGGAGACATACCCAGCATTTCCATCATCCCCACTGCCATGCTTACTGCCCCATTCCTTTTATTTCTAGCTTCTCACCATTCCATACTACTACAGTACTTTCCAATATATGTAGCATCATTGTTAGTCCCTATTTTTTCACGTTATTTTTACCTATTCCACATACTCTGTACTAAGCTCTTTCACTACTTTTATATAAAGGTTGTATTATGTCTTATTGGCGAAGTATATTTTAGCAATATTTATAGCAATGCCTTTGTCTTTTACCTGCAGTGTCTTTTTTCCCCATCTTATTGCCTGAAGAAGTGGGCCTGTGCCTACGAAACGTGTTGCACTATTGGGGTAATATCAATAAATGTGTTTTGTTTACACCTAGACAGTCCTTAGTGTCTGGTTTATGGAGGTAAGTCCACCGCTTCCTCCAAGCAATTTATTTTAAAACTTTTATTTAATTTTATCCTGCTGGCGCCTCTGTTCTCTTATTGCTAGGTTTACACTTAGAGTTGCCGTTTGTTTTTTATGAAGTTTACTGATATCCATTCGTGAGATGAATCATTGCTGAATTGGTGGATCCTGGACAGACTGTTGCTTCCTGATGTCCTACCAAATCCTTGATACAACCTTATAATGTGGGTTGTCACCAGCTGGTAAGCCTCTTTCCTTTTTCTGGGTATCCATGATTACAGAGCTGTGCCGTGACCCCAATATTTATTGTGGTGGAGATTTGCCTGCTCTTATTCTTTGTTGAAGACTCGTCTTCTGTTTTTGGACTCTGCGCTGATCATATATAATCATCCTGTTTTAAAACTTCTTTTGTTTACTGATAGCTAACAAGGTTCAATATTCCACTGCTACTACAATAATAACTGAGAATTATTTGGTATAAAATTGTGCTACCTCCTAAGAGAGCATTAACCACGTGATCCTGAGCATAAGAACATCTGTGCACTGCCACTTTATAGCAATTTAAAAAATCTAATGTGGTGACCAGTGCTGCTCATCCAATATTCGGGTATCCGAACTAACTAGATAATCAGAACTTTTTCCACTATCCGAACTTTGAATTGGATTCCAGATGTTTGTAAATCTGAATAGCACTATCCGAGCAAACTCGGATTTCCCATATGAAATCCGAAATCCGGGCGGATAGTTATTTAGGATATCCAAGCAGAGGCCTTCAAAGGCAAAAATCCCATTTGGTGGCATAGAGAGAGAGAGAGAGAGAGAGAGAGTTTTGGAAGCAATTTAAGCCATTTTCAGGCCACTTCCGTTTTTCTATATGGATATCCAAATCCGACCGGATAACCAGGATATTGGGTTCGGATATGCGATTTTACTCGGATACCAAAAAGTTTGGATTCGGATCCGGATATCAGGGTATCCGGATCCGAATTCAATTCGGATTTTGAAAAGGGGTATCCGAGCAGCACTGGTGGTGACTGGGATCCCGTGAAGGTGTTAGTAGATTTAAGAGATTGCTTGCTCCTCAATTATTAATTGCTGCTAAAAGTTTGATCCCAGTTAAATGGAGATGCCAGAATTCTCCTACTCTCGAATGTATTGGAAGAGTGAATATGGTTAAGAACATGGAGAACCAGATTGCTTTACAACAAGATAAGTTGGAGGTCTATAATATTAAACGGGAAAAGTAGATTGAGTTTCAGGATACGGTGTAATATAGCGACATGTTGGCGATGTAGGGGAGGATCCGCTTGTTGAGGAGGAAGAATCTATTTCATGTATTTAGTAGGTTGGGAGTCCTTTTGTATGTTATGTTACGGCTTGGATTTGGTGAGAATTATGGTGTTTGAATTGGGAGAAGAAGGAGGGAGGGAAATGTTTTTTTGGGGTTTTGAGTTGATTTTCTTTTGTATTAAGGAAACATTTTGTAAAATTGGGGGAGAGAGTATTGTTATTAAGTTGGAGTTAATTGTTGTTCATGGAACTTTTCTCTTTTTCTTTAATAAACTATGTTAAAAAAAAAAATTCTGCCTTACTGAATTACGCATCACATCTCTACCTGAGAAGACACTGTAAAAGCTATAAAAGTCTAGCTGTACAATCTTTTATCAGAGTAGGCGGAATGTGTTGTGAGGGGAGAGCTTGATCTCTGTGGACCTTCTGTTATTAATGGAGGTAAAAAGAATCCATCTTTGTTACTTCCTGTCTCTTCTTGTTACATTTTGAAGAAATTCACGTGTTTTGTGATTGAATTTGTGACCTTGTCCTGATTCACATATTGTCAACAAAGAAAATAGGTGCCCACTTATGAAATTTCTCAAATTCTATTGAGGTATGCCGTGCTAATGTTTTAAGGTTCTTCCAAAGTGAACCAGAAGAATGGTAGCGTACAATAGTAGAAGCTGAATGCATTTGGTCATGACAAAGCATGCAAGCACAAAAAAAATGTCAACTTTTTGTCTCTCCAAGGACTCAAATTCAATAAATTAGATATTGGGAGACTGTTATAGTTGAATAAAAGTTAAAGTGAACCCCAGGACCCACCCGGCCGCTTCCTGTGTACTGCTTGCCCCTACCGTCGCTGACCGGAACCCAGTGGTGTAGCTAGAGATCACGGGGCCCCATAGCAAAACTTTCATGGGCCATCATATTTAGGCACTCTTAAGCAATACCACCAGCCCCTACCCTATGGATATGAGTTAATTTGGCAATTTACATTTTCATGCAATTAACACTGCACAAAGTTTATGGGCACTGAGACAAAGCCACAGGGTGAAGAAACACAAGAAAGTTAATGGTGAATACATTAACTATCTCCTGGGCCCCCTATTCTCCAGGGCCCTATAGCATCGGCTATGGCTGCTATGGCTATTGCTATGCCCCTGCCGGAACCCCCTGGAAGATCTGGACATCACTCTTCTTTATGCTCGAGCACAGCCCTGCTGTGCCCATGTGAGTACAGCCGCACCTGCGCAGTAGTACGGAGCGGCTCATGCACAAGCGACTCCAGCTTATGGCGCAGGTGCAGCCGTACCTGCGCAGGTGCAGAATGGCCGTGCTCATACTCGCAGGGAGTGGGGCCTGGAGGACACTGGAAGCCTCTGCATGATCCAGAGACTTCCCACTACCTTGGCAAGTGTTTGTTTTTTTCCATGCAGGTGTCACCTCCGAAGCAGCTAAATGGAGTGCGACAAAAATGGGCGCCCGCTAAATAGCGGACGTGCAGGGTCGCCTGCTATGTGAATTGCAGCTACCAATAGCGATTAGTAGCTGCAGTTTGCACAGCAGGCGGCTCAGGCAACCATTTTTGCTGTAGGGGGTTTAAGGTTAGGCGCCATCAGGGAAGGTGGTTATTAGTTGTCTGGGGGGTTAATAGTTGCCCACCGGGGGGGGGGGGGGGGGGTCCGTGTGTGAGTAGGGAGAGGTTACGTCATAGTGAAATATCAGGAAATATTACAGATATTTCATTATATCAATTAATTAGTAAAATATTAGTAAATTTACCGATCTTCTACTATCGTTATATTATGCGTCCCTACCTCCCTGAGCTACAGCGCTGCAATTTTCCTTCTGTCCTCTGGGTGGCGCTGTAACTGAGGTAGTGAGATCACCAGATTGATTCAGAGCCTCGGAGGACAGGAAGGAGAACAGCTACTGACGTCTGGATCCCCCGGTAGGTGAGTAAAAATTGAGGTCCTGGCATCTAGTCCGAGTGTAGCTCGGGCTTACCGGCAGAGAGGTTAAAGTACCATTTTCCTGGACTGACCCCAACATTGCTAATCTATACATTAACAGGTGTGTGTTGTGTGGTCCTGATACAAATACAATAGCATTTGTAAAGCGCTTTTCTCCAATAGGACTCAAATCGCATAGGTATGTCTTACATCAATACGTAGTTGCAGGGTGGGCTGTTTTACAGAGGAAATAGGTGTTCCTAAATGCCTTTTCAGATTGGAATGATATGCTACTAGGTGCCGCCATTTGCTCAGGCTCCCCTCCTTTGTGCCACTCTGCCCAGCGGTCAGGGACGGTTCTAGACTTTTTGCTGCCTTAGGTAAACTTGTGAGGACCCCTCCCCCGATTTGGAATGATCACACAGCACCCAACAATTTATTTTGCTTCATTTAATGTTCTCAGTCAGCAAGGGAGCATATGCAACAACCTGTGATAGACTTGCTGCAGCTCAACACAATAACACACTGGCTGGCTGCGAGCCTGCGACAAACAAACTGCTCACCCTCAGCCAGTTGGCCGTCCCCCATTCCTCCTCAGTCAGGACAGCAGTGCCACCTCCTCCCTTCTGCTGTGCAAGTCAAATGAAACACTGCTGCTCTCCTGCCTCCCCCCTCCTCACTCACTGTCTGTCAGACTCTTCACACAGCACAACAAGCTGCTTTTCCCAATGATGACCTTTTCACCTCTCTCTCCTCTTGCTGCTCCTTCTACTCTGCCTGCCTGCAGTGAGTGTGAACTGAATACAAACATGCTGCTCCTGTAATCTCTGCGCCTGATGCAAATATTTCACTTTGCTTCATGAGAGAATTGGCCCTGCCAGCGTTCGTGACTTCAGCGGTATTTCTGAATCTCGCACACCCAGAACACTTCCATCAATGGAAGCCAAACAAGACCTTAAAGAGAACCTGTACTGAGTAAAATTATTTAAAATAAACACATGAGGTAACTTCAAATGAACATTACATAGTTACCTTGCTATCAGTTTCTCTCAGAAACTCACCATTTTCTGCTGACAGCGATCCCTTCCAGTTCTGACAACATTTTATCAGAACTGAAATATATCAGTTGCTGTTGGTTATATATCAGTTGCTGTCAGTTACAGCTGAGAGGAGAACTGATGTGTCCATGTTTCCCTATGGCTCAAGTGGGCGATGTTACAGTTTAACTGTGTGCTGACCAGAAAGCTGTTATGGTGTAATGGCCATTTTCAAAATGGAGGACAGAGAATTCCATTGATCACAGTGGACAAACAGGACGCAGGAGAGGAAAAAGAGATTGAGGAGTAGACTACACAGGAGGTAAGTATGACTTGTGTATGCTTATTTTGACTTTTAATTTTCAGTTTAGGTTTTCTTTAAAGAGAACCCGGGTGGGTTTTAAGAATGCTATTAGGACACAGAGGCTGGTTCTGCATACTATCACCAGCATGCTGTTTACCTTTGTGCTGCCTGTCACCCCTGCTCCCCCGCCTCCTCTATAGCACCGCTCCCCGCCTGCATCCCTTCCTTCCAATCAGTTTATTGAGGCAGGGACGCAGGCGGGGAGCCGCGATATAGAGGAGGCAGGGAAGTGGTGGTGACAGGCAGCACAAAGGTAAACAGCCTGCTAGCGACAAGGTACATGCCGGTTTTTATTCTGGGGGACAGCAGAGCGCTGGGGGGGAGGGCGGTGGGCACAGTACAGACACAGAGGCTGGTGATAGTATGCAGAACCAGCCTCTGTGTCCTAATAGCATTCTTAAAACCCACCTCGGGTTCTCTTTAAATATCCAGGGATTGTGCTAGTCCTTTGGCTTCTGTTCGACTGACTCCAGTCAGAGGCTTGAACCAGGAGCAGGGCTGCGCAACGCAAACCAAACAAGGTAAGTATCAGAACCAAATAACACACTCCTCTCAGTGCAGAGCTGGTACAAGGTCCTCCAGCACCCAAGGCTGAGACACCAAAGTGCGCCCCTCCATCCCTGCCACCCAAGCCATCACACACTGATTACTATTAGACTAAGAGGTGCCACAGGGCCCACAACCTCCCCAACACCTTAATATCTAGTTCTCTGGCCTGCAGTCACTGCTATGTATCCCCTTTTCTAATTTCTTTCTGCTTTAAACACAATTAGGAGTGAAAGCTGAATAAATTGTGCGCCCCCTCCTACACTGCGCCCTGAGGCTTGAGCCTCTCCAGCCTATGCCTCGGCCCGGCCCTGTCTCAGTGTGACAGTTAGAAAAGTTGGGGTCAGTTCAGGTTTCCTTTAACCCACTATCCCAATGTGTCCATTACCTTTCAAAGTGATGTTCCTCTGTTGCCACTGACTAATAATTGAGTTGATCCTGAGGGTCACAACCTAGTAGTCCTCGGCAATAAAGAATCTGTTGTCTGCTAGGATTTCCATCCCATAATTCCTTGCAGAGCATTCTGGTACTGATCAGGATACCTTAGGCCAATGTTGGACACTGCTTGTTGGGTTGTAACAAATGTTCTACATTGAGGGAAGATGAGAGAGCAGAAAGAAACCAGAAAATAGATGAGCAGTACCCATATCTCCCAACTTTTTGAGATAAGAAAGAGGGACACTTTAAGACACGCCTCTGCCACACCTCTAACCACACCCACACCACACCCCTCACCTTGCATATCACAAAAACATCAGAAGATGTTGTTTTATCAGTTAAACCACACTGGTTATTTCGATCATCATTAGTTTTTTAACATTTGAAAATAAGAAATATCTCAATTTAATTGATGAGAAAAAAGTTTGATCAGTTACATATTAATATAGATTTATAAATCAGTCTTGAAAGAGGGACAAATGAGGAAGAAAGAGGGACAGTGGGATTTGGTTCCCAAAGAGGGACTATCCCTCCAAAATAGGGGCAGTTGGGAGCTATTGCGGTACCAGATTAAACTGGATGGTCGATCAGATATCCTCTGCTTACCCAAAGACAGCAACAAATGGAGATATTTAAGATGGTAAAATGGTTGAAGCTCATCTTACAGATATAAGGATCTTGGTAATACACACACTGAAATGTATTCAGGCAAAAATGGATAGTCTTTACACCTTACTGAGGCGTTGGGGAATCGAGTGGCTTTTAGTATTTTACACATTGCTCTCCAGTTTTCATGTGTTAATGTGGCTATGACAAAACCTTTAACAATGTGTTTTTTTTTTCCTTTTGATAGCTCACTGTAGTAATCAGTTTGAAAGCATTGTCGTCAGTCAGCAACGGCCTTAATGCATATTTTATTTCTAAAGTAGTTAATTAGCAGTTGTGAATATCCATGAAAAGTGACAGGAGGCTTAGAAGACAATAAACTGTATCCCTACATGATTTCTCGCAAGATCTGTTATATAATTTTATACATAACAAACAATGCCCAAAAATAAGATGGACAACCTCATTCTAGTAGCTGCTAATGGCTAAGTTTACATAATACTAGATACTAAAAATTCGAACACTTCGATTTGTAGCACTTAAAGGACAAAGCTAAGCTCCCAAACCAAAGAAGTTAGACACTCACCTAAGAGAGGCTACATCTTTGGATGCCTTGCCTTCCCGTTCCTCTCTGGAAGTAGTCCGGTCTCCGAGTACTCCCAGACAGTGTCTTCATACTGCACACATGCGAGTGCACACCTAATACCGAGCCGCTCGTCACAGGAAGTTTTTCGGAGATCCAAGTACTTCCGTTACCTTTGGCCGTGAGTAACCTTTGTCTTTAAGCCTGATCAGGCTCAGATAGTTAGTGCTCAGAGCCGGGACAAGATCCTTCAGCACCCAAGACTGAGACACCAAAGTGCGCCCCTCCATCCCTGCCACCCCAGCCATCACACACTGATTTCTATTAGACTAAGAGGCGCCCCAGGGCCCCCAACCACCCAACACCTTAATCTCTAGTTATCTGGCTTGCAGTCACTGCCATGTATCCCCTTTTCTTATTTCTCTTTGCTTCAACCACAAAAGGGGAATGATAGCTGAGTGAGTTGTGTGCCCCATCCTACACTGCGCCCTGAGGCTGGAGCCTCTCTCGCCTCTGCCTCGGCCCAGCCCTGCTAGTGCTCTATCCTCCTGTGGTTCACCTCTCCACACTGGTTCAGAATAAATGGATATCCCCCCCCCCCCCTCTTCGGGAAGACCAGGCATTCATTGCACTGGCTTTGGAACTCTCACAAAACAAACATTCCACAAAACTGCACCTGACAGGACTAAAGATGTCGCAACCTGTAATAAATTTCAGAATAAAAATCAAGGAGAGGAAAGGTTTTACACTGGGCAAACACTGACTAAATAGATTGTAAATGAAAATTGGAAATAAAATGTATTCATTATGTTATTTTTATTACAGTTGCTCTGTGGGTTCAGTACTTCTTGAAAGTCAATGGGAACCTTTAAAAAAAAAAAGCCAGATACTTGCCTAGGGAGAGGGAAGGCTGTGGTTACTATAGAGCCTTCCCTCTACTCTGCCGGTGCCCGTTCCAGCGCTGGCTCCCCCATAGCAGTATTTGACTAAATTAGTCAAATACTGCTCACTCCGCCTCTGATGGGATGCTTCGGGAGCTGAGTGCTCCCGAAGACGGGCCGCTCCATACTGCGCATGCGCGAGCGCCCTCTCTTTGGCTCCCGAAAACTTCAGAAGTCCCCCACGGCAGGGGATTTAAACGGGAGTCAGCGCTGCAACAAGGGCATCAGGAGAGGAGAGGGAAGGCTCATTAGGACCCAGAGGGAAGTATATGGTTTCTTTTTCTTTTCTTTTTTTAAAGATTCCCATTAGCTTCAAAGCAAGCTCAAGTTAACATTAAACCCACCAATCTAATAACACTTACTAACGCATTCATGGCAGGCTCAGCCAATGGTTGGAGAAGTGGGTGGAGCTTAGCGGATATGAATGGTGGCTGCAGGGTGCAATATTTCTAATGCAATATAGAAATAATGCTCTGCAGCTCAGGACTTCTGTATGGGAAGTTTGCACTGCAACTGACTTGAGTGAATTTAATTTATGTTCCTCTCTTTCCATTAACCTCCTTGCCGGTTATCCCGAACTCAGTTCGGGGTAACCTGCGCAGGAGGATTTCTCAGGCACCGCTGGGCCGATTTGCATAATTTTTTTTCCTACACGCAGCTAGCACTTTGCTAGCTGCGTGTAGTACGCGATCGCCGCCGATTCGCCGCTACCCACCGCGCCGAGCCGCCCCAGACCCCTGCGCAGCCTGGCTAATCAGTGCCAGGCAGCGCTAAGGGGCGGATCAGGATTCCCTCTGACGTCACGACGTCCATGACGTCGGTGACGTCATCCCGCCCGGTCGCCATGGCGACCGGGGAAGCCCTGCAGGAAATCCCGTTCTCAACGGGATTTCCTGCATACTCTGATCACCGAAGGCGATCGGAGTGGGTGGGGGGATGCCGTCGCTCAGCGGCTATCATGTAGCGAGCCCTGCCCCTGTGCTGCTCCGCCATGCCTGCCCCTGTGCTGCACCGCCATGCCTGCCCCTGTGCTGCTCCGCCATGCCTGCCCCTGTGCTGCACCGCCATGCCTGCCCCTGTGCTGCTCCGCCATGCCTGCCCCTGTGCTGCACCACCATGCCTGCCCCTGTGCTGCACCGCCATGCCTGCCCCTGTGCTGCTCCGCCATGCCTGCTCCTGTGCTGCACCGCCATGCCTGTCCCTGTGCTGCTCCGCCATGCCTGCCCCTGTGCTGCTCCGCCATGCCTGCCCCTGTGCTGCACCGCCATGCCTGCCCCTGTGCTGCTCCGCCATGCCTGCCCCTGTGCCGCGCCACCATGCCTGCCCCTGTGCTGCTCCGCCATGCCTGCCCCTGTGCTGCTCCGCCATGCCTGCCCCTGTGCTGCACCGCCATGCTTGCCCCTGTGCTGCTCCGCCATGCCTGCCCCTGTGCTGCTCCGCCATGCCTGCCCCTGTGCCGCGCCACCATGCCTGCCCCTGTGCTGCTCTGCCATGCCTGCCCCTGTGCTGCGCCACCATGCCTGCCCCTGTGCTGCTCCGCCATGCCTGCCCCTGTGCTGCTCCGCCATGCCTGCCCCTGTGCTGCTCCGCCATGCCTGCCCCTGTGCTGCGCCACCATGCCTGCCCCTGTGCTGCTCCGCCATGCCTGCCCCTGTGCTGCTCCGCCATGCCTGCCCCTGTGCTGCTCCGCCATGCCTGCCCCTGTGCTGCACCGCCATGCCTGTCCCTGTGCTGCTCCGCCATGCCTGCCCCTGTGCTGCACCGCCATGCCTGCTCCTGTGCTGCACCGCCATGCTTGCCCCTGTGCTGCTCCGCCATGCCTGCCCCTGTGCTGCTCCGCCATGCCTGCCCCTGTGCTACGCCGCCATGTCTGCCCCTGTGCTGCACGCCCATGCCTGCCCCTGTGCAGCTTCGCCATGCCTGCCCCTGTGCTGCACCGCCATGCTTGCCCCTGTGCTGCTCCGCCATGCCTGCCCCTGTGCCGCTCCACCATGCCTGCCCCTGTGCCGCGCCACCATGCCTGCCCCTGTGCTGCTCTGCCATGCCTGCCCCTGTGCTGCTCCGCCATGCCTGCCCCTGTGCTGCGCCGCCATGCCTGCCCCTGTGCTGCTCCGCCATGCCTGCCCCTGTACTGCTCCGCCATGCCTGCCCCTGTGCTGCTCCGCCATGCCTGCCCCTGTGCTGCACCGCCATGCTTGCCCCTGTGCTGCTCTGCCATGCCTGCCTCTGTGCTGCTCCGCCATGCCTGCCCCTGTGCTGCACCGCCATGCTTGCCCCTGTGCTGCTCCGCCATGCCTGCCCCTGTGCTGCTCCGCCATGCCTGCCCCTGTGCTGCTCCGCCATGCCTGCCCCTGTGCTGCACCGCCATGCCTGCCCCTGTGCTGCTCCGCCATGCCTGCCCCTGTGCTGCTCCACCATGCCTGCCCCTGTGCTGCTCCGCCATGCCTGCCCCTGTGCTGCACCGCCATGCCTGCCCCTGTGCTGCTCTACCATGCCTGCCCCTGTGCTGCTCCGCCATGCCTGCCCCTGTGCTGCTCCACCATGCCTGCCCCTGTGCTGCTCCGCCATGCCTGCCCCTGTGCTGCGCCGCCATGCCTGCTCCAGTGCTGCTCCACCATGCCTGCCCCTGTGCTGCGCCGCCATGCCTACTCCAGTGCTGCTCCGCCATGCCTGCCGCTGTGCTGCGCCGCCATGCCTGCTCCAGTGCTGCTCCGCCATGCCTGCCCCTGTGCGGCTCCGCCATGCCTGCCACTGTGCTGTGTTGCCATGCCTGCCCCCGTGCCTCCCCCATATACAATTTCAGTGTTTGCCATCGGCTTTATATTACCCGGATTTGCCTGTGAGCCTCTACATCTGAGAATGTCTTTTTTTTGGGGGGGGGGGGGGGGAGGATCTCAGTGATGGATAAACTGATATAGTGAGAGCACAGTGGCCACTAGATTGCAAATCCCCAGTTCATTGTAGACCAAACGATGTGAAAAGCCAGAGCATAAGATGTTACAGTGTTATATATAATGGTAGGTTGTTGTCATGGAACAAGGAATGAAATGCCGCACTTGATGTATATTATTTAGAAGAACTGGTGCTTCGTAAGGGTTCCTCCGGATCGTTATGTTTCTTGGAACGTCGCTCTATTTCCCAAGTCAGAGCTTTGCTATCATCTATATTTCTCTTCTGTGTGTTTCCGGCTCAGCGGTGTTCTGACCCAGTAACACACATTCATTATTCACCTGCTCCAGGCAGCAGTAAAAAAATCAGCAAAAGCAATTTTGCGTGAAATCAAATTTCCAGCCAAAAGTGTGATTTCGCTATTGATTTTTTTTCCCTACAAAATAAGTGTTAGCAAAATATACATCAGGGCAAATGCCATGATTGCCTCTTCCTGGTATATTTGGAGGGACCCCTTGCTTAGCTGAGGGAGGGGGGGGGACGCTGTAATGGAGGGGGGAGCCGCAGCCGCGGGGAGGGCAGCCTGACCTCTCCCTTCCTTGCTAAGAATGAGAGTTGCACTGCCCCCTACTGACTGTCTCCAGTAGGCGATGGGTGCAATATTTAAACGTGGTTGTAACACCCAAAAATATAAAATTTCCCAAAAATAGTTAGTGCCCCAAAAATATATTTAAACCCCTTGTTTCTAAACTAGGTCCCTATATGTCCGCCAGTTTTTTTTACCTGGTCTGGGTGACTTTGCCTAACTGCAGGAACTGTGCAATGCCAGTAGTATTGCTACAGTAACACGCTTTTCTTAGCATACACATAACAGAAAGCTTCCTATTTTGGATAAGACAACAACACTATGACCAGAAGGTAATTGCACCCCCCTCCCTTTCAAGAGTTTACACAGTAAGCCTGTTGTCTAACTGATGATTACTGTGGGAGGGAGTGTAGGAAGTGGCAGTAGGGAGGGAAAATTAACACTTAGGCCTCATTCACTGTAGGACGTTGCGTTTTGATGCTCCGTTAAAGTCGCAATGCAAATTACAACGCAATGCCCCCAAAAAGTCGCAACACAACTTAATGCCCCGTCACGGTCGCATACAGTAGAGCATACAGGCAATGAAAAGTATGTTTCCAAGTCATTACTAAGAATGTGCCAACAGTCCAACACAGCTAATAACATGTATAACGCACTGTATGCAGCACTTTCACTTAACGTGCAGCGTTAATCACCAACGCAACGTGTGCATTGTGAATGGGGCATTGATTTTTCATTGCAGTGAGTTATTCTGCGTAAAATGTTGTTTTAACATGCGACTTTAACGTTGCACTGTGAAAGAGGCCTTAATTAAAATTAACACTTAATTAAAAAAAAAAAAGGAAAAGGCAGAAGTGACGTCATTTTTGGCATCACAGAGAAACCGTAAAGATGGAAACAAGCAGAAATTGAATTTCCTTTTTTTCATAATTTCTCCAAAATCTGTCAGTGAACTCTAAAAACAACAGGTTAGGTAAGCTAAATAAGTAATTTCTTATTTGATTTTTTTTTTCAGTTAATGTGGAATTTCATTGCACTTTAAAGTGGGATACAACAGTAACATTCTATAAAAATATGTTTTCCTACTTCTTTTTATTACCCATATAGTTACCATATTTAAATATATATAATATTGTTTGTTTACAAATTACAAGTCCCCAAAGTACAGTTTGTCTGCTCTGAAAGCTGCCATTGCAATTTATTGCATAGCAGCTATATTTATGTATTGAAATCTATTTAGTTATCACTTCTCAAAACCTCTCTGCTTCTACTGCAGTGAGAGGTCATTTTACTGCTAGGAATGTATACTAATTGTAGCAGACAAAAGAATGTAAACAAAAAGATAATGTTAACTCCTCTTTGGATGAGGCGCAAGCTTTCCATTGAAAAAGAAAGAGTTGTGTTTAACTGTTTGAATGTTGTTCTGCTACAAAAAAAATGTTTGTGGTAGTAGATTTTATGTTGTAAATAATCTTTTAGAGCAAAGACGTTACATACCACTTTAACATCTTTGTATTCCCAATTATTGGTCAATTAGCATTTTTTTTATTTATTTTTATTTATTTATTGTATTTATAAAGCGCCAACATAATATGCAGCGCTGGCATATAGACAAAGGTGGTGATCGTGAGTGAACAGTCAGTTAGACCGCGGCCTTGTGGATTATTACCATATTGAATATTTGGCGTGAACAAAGTGTACCATGCTGGAAATTTGAAGCTTATTTCCTGTAGAAGATCACTATTTCCCTGTTGCTGCCCAAATGAATGTATTGCTCTCCTCACTTGCACACATGTATACACCCTTATTCAACTAATGTTTTTCCACAAGAGACATTTTGTTATCTACTCAATAGATTTTTTTAGCATCTAGCAAATGAGAAAATACTAAAAGGAAGTTAAAGGATACCAGAGGTGGAATGTGAAATGAGATAGACGTGTGTACAGTGCCTAGCACACAAATAACTATGCTGTGTTCCCTTTTTTCTTTCTCTGCCTGAAAGAGTTAAACATCAGGTATGTAAGTGGCAGTTCCTGTCTGAGTCAGGACTGAGTCAGACTACAGTGTGACCCTCACTGATAAGAAAATACAACCATAAAACACTTTTCTAGCAGAGAATGGCTTCTGAGAGCAGGAAAGAGATAAAAAGGGTAAATAGTTCTTAGATTTTAGCTCTGACAAAAACAGTAAAAACTTAAAAAGTAGATTTAAATATAAAATAAAACTGTGGAATATCTTAAAAAGTCATTTTTTTAGGAGAAGGAGGATAGATACAATTGTTTATTTCATTTGTTTATTTTCAGCTCGGGTGTCCTTTAAGAAAAATGATAATAACATCAATCCTAATATTTGTATAGCTCTTTTCTCCTGTTGGACTCAAAGCGCTCAAGAGCTGCAGCCACTAAGGGCGCGCTCAAGAGGCCACCCTGCTGTGTTAGGAAGTCTTGCCCAAGGACTTCTTATTGAATGAATACTGACCCTAGTCAGGATTCAAACCCTGATCTCCCATGTCAAAGGCAGAACCAGTACACTATCCAGCCACCACATTAAAGTGAAATAAGTTAGTGATAACCTGTCTTGAGTAATTTTTTGCTTGCTACAGGCTAAAAAGGTATTTTATTGTTAGGCCCCTTGCACATTTGCGCACTGCGTCACCCCGTGTTACTCTAGCACACCGGTTCCCTCCTGCAAGGATCATGCAAGTCTATGAAGACTTGCACAGTTCACATAATACGACATGCCGGAAGTATCCAAAGTTGGGAGCTATGAATTACACAACATGCATAGAAGATAACATAGGAAAATCAGCACCACGGAATATGTTTGCTCTTTATAAATCAATAATAATAATCATAATAGGAAAATACATTTTGCATAATATTGCAGTCACATGAAAAGGAGTGTCAAAACTTGCTTTCCGTAGACTGTTACAGTACAATAAAGACACAGCACAGAGGAGGAACAATTTGTTAATGATTACCATTACTAACCACAAAACTATCACTATAGCACTAATGAGGGCCAAATTTACCATAAGGCAAAGTTGGTTGGCAGGTTGATGGCACCCCCCCCCCCCCCCCCATGCCAAATGAGAGGTTACTCACCTAGCTCTCTGCACTTAACTGACGAGATCATCCTTCAGTCGGGGGCACCTCTATCTACTTAGTATTAGTACTAAGGGGCATCTGTAACTACCTATGACGGGCAAGGGAAGTAAGGGAGGAGTGACAACTGGGCCAGCGCAGAGCAGTGCAGTTTGGTGGGGTTTGTAGGTTCATGGAGGGTGAAGTCTAGGGTGCCAGGACATCTGTGCCTGCAGGCTCCTGTGATGTAGATCCGGGCCTGGCACTAATAAAAAGCAGTGGTGGAAGTAGGGCATAGTCTGACATAGGAAAAGGTTAATAATATATACCATATATAAAAAATATGAATATGTTATTATTAATTAGTCATTCACTATGACTAAATCTATGCACATACTGCAGCTCCGCCAACTATTTGCTGGCAGGCATCACAGTGCTGTATAGCTATGGGCGGCATGTGAATTCAGTGTGGGTCACATGTATGCCTATTAGCTTGCGCCCCCATGACCAACACGCCAGTAAATCCATGCATTTGCTTTTTTGTGGATTTCTGCCACTAAATCCCACTTTAAGCAGCATTCACAAGTCAGACCCTCGACATCTTGAAGCTCCAAGTATGCGCTCCTCGTACTAATGTTACCTCTCTGCACTTGCGTTAGACATCCATATCAGTGTGTGCCAGGCATTTGCCCCGGGTTCCGTTCCAGTCATTGCCGCGTATTGTCATTATCTGGAACAAAGTTTAAAAGAAAGAACAACACAGTATTTTCTTAATTTATTAATGGGAGAAAAATAAACTCTCACACTGTGCCAAGTGAGCCATAATGTGCAGCTGAGTTTTATTACTGTTCCTGGCAAGAGGCTGAACACATATGTGATAATTAAAATCCCCTACAATAACACAATGCTGTAGATGCTGCTGCACTCAGATATGTAGAAAATGTGCTGATTACTTCATCCATGTAAAGGACTTAAAGAACATCTAAAATCATAGATAAAGCAGAGAGGCACTTGGGGTGATTTATGAAGAGCAGGGCAGTTTCTTGGCTAAAATGCACCCAGGGCGAGGGTGTAAAAATTGCACCCCCCTCTCCGCGGAGTCAGGCATAGGTGCCCGCAGTATAGGTAAGCCAGGTCTAGTTGCACTCAGTATAGGTCCCCCCAGTATAGGTAGCGAGCTATAGGTCCCTCCAGTATAGGTAGCCAGGCATGGGTGCCCCAGTATAGTTGTCCCCAGTATACGTTATCCAGGTAGGTGCCTCAAGGAAATAGGTAGCCAGTATAGTTGTCACCAGTATAGGCTAGCTAGGTAGGTAGGTGCCCCCAATACAGGTTAGATAAGTAGGTGCCCCCAGTATAGATTAGATAGGTAGTTGCTCACAGTATAGGTTAAATAGGTAGCTGTCCCCCAGTATAGGTTAGATAGGTAGCTGCCCCCCAGTATAGGTTAGATAGGTAGCTGCCCCCAGTATAGGTTAGATTGGTAGCTCCCCCCCAGTAGAGCTTAGATTAGTTAGGTGCCCCCCAGTATAGGTGAGGTAGGTAGGTTGGTGGCGCCCCATAATGGAGATGGAGGGGGGAGCCACAGCCGCGGGGAGGGCAGCCCGACCTCTCCCTTCCTTCCTCTCCCTGGGCCGCCCTCCATGTTCCCCCCTCAGATGCAGAGTGATTGCAGCAGGAAGCGCTGTATACAACTCACCTCCCTGCGTTCCAATCACCGCTCACTTGCCGCTGGTCTCCTCCTCTGCATAGACGCTGATAAACATGCTGCTTCCTGCTAAACAGGAAGCAGCGTGTGTATACCGACTATGCAGAGCAGGAGTCCAGCAGCAAGTGAGCGGCGATTAGAACGCAGGGAGGTGAGTTGTATACAGCGCTTCCTGCTGCAATCACTCTGCAGTCGGAGGGGGGGACACGGAGGGCTGCCCAGGAGAGGAAGGAAGGAAAGGTCAGGCTGCCCTCTCTGCGGCTGCGGCTCTCCCCTCCATTACAGTGCCCCCCCCCCCTCCCCCAGCCCTCAAGACGGCCGCACGGCCCTAGAAAACGGGCCTGATGAAGAGCAATGGAGAGCATGTAAGAACATAAGTTATCCAACAGCCTTGAGAAGGGTTTATAACCGGAGTGTCAAACTCAAATACAAAGTGGGCCGAAATTAAACACCGAGACCAAGTCGTGGGCCAACCTCAATGTCTAGTGGCCAACTCCCTCCCTCATAAAGTTCCCTGGTGTCTATAGCACCCCTCCCCCCGTACAGTTGCCTGGTGTTTAGCGATCCCCCTCCCTCCCCTTAGCACTTCCCTGGAGCAGAGGTGTAGCTAGGCTTTTCAGCGTCCGGAGACAAAGACAGTTTTTGCGCCCCCCACTGCACTAATTGGGCATGGCCATGCATGAGAATATGGGTGTGGTCATGGGTGGAGCCAAATGTACAAATGCTGTTTAGCTAGCCACATGTGCCCTCTTCCCACCTTTTAGATAGCCAGATGTGCCTTCCTTCCCCATGTTTAGATAGCCAGATGTACCCCATATAGTTAGCTAGGTGTGCCCCCCTTGTTCTGCTGCTGTTAACACTTCTGCACTCCTCTGCAGAGGGAGGGAGAGAAGCAGAGGCACCAGCCAGCGAGCCACCTGTCACTCACTTGAGGGTGCAGTGGCCAGGCTTTGTGCCCCCTTACGGTGCTGAACCTTGCCCACTCATAGCTACGCCTCTGCCCTGGAGTCTAGTGGCCCCTCATCGCGGGGTCAGGAGCCAATGAAATTACGGAGATACTGAGCTCTGCTGTTAGTGTGACAGCAGAGCGAGTGGCCTGCAGTGTTGCTGGATTGGCGAGAGCGACGGTAACGGCGGGTGCATGCCGATGCAGAAGTTGAAATCTACACCCTGGAAGTCTTAAAGGACGACTGTCAAAGAAAGCAATTATTGTCAACCTGGAGAATAGGGATGGCCCAGCCTTGGAGAACTCATGGAGAAGCACATGATCAGTTTGATTATCTGATAGATTTGTAAGGCTCTGGTTTGCTGGTCATGATCATGTGTTAAACCAGGAAGTCATCACAGCAAATCAGAGGCTTACAAATCTATCAGCTGATCAAACTGATCATGTGCTTCTCCATGAGTTCTCCAAGTCTAGGCCATCTCTACTGGAGAAAACCATTACCTTAAAATTGTAATAAAGAACAGTGGCACTAACATTTTCTATTCCATATTTTTCTATTAAACCAGAAAAATAGTGTCCCCTAAAGATAGTTGAATAGCCGGACTGAGGAATAGTCCACATTCGTAGGAGATGCTGCTGAGGGAAGCACAGAGTGGAGTATTCTATTGTAAGTCTCCCCTCCACCACAGTGCGTTCTGAAGCATGTGACCACTGAAGTAAGATAGTGTGAGGAGCGAGAGACAACCGCTCTCACTCTGATTCTGCCAGGCCAATAGTTTGTTACAGAGGCGAAAGTGTCTACTCTCGCTCCTGATGTGTACCTCCATATGTGACCTAACAGCTTCAGCATCATTGGCTCCTTGCTGTTGCCATGCAATAGCAAACAAGTAAGCCGAAGGAGGGGGGAAGTGTTTAGTTATGTGGGCAGAGTGGTTAGAATAAATTTGAATATCTGTGCATGGCACGGCTATAGCTATTTGGCTGCAGCTTTGCAGCAGAACGGGTGCGGAGATGAATGCAGCACCCAGTGGAAATAGGGCCTTAGTGTGAGTTCCAGCAGGGAGAATATGGCAGCCTCTTTCTAGGCCAGGCCTGGGCTGTGAACCACCGGCCACATTCCTAAAATATTTTCCCTCCTTCTTCCCTCCCTGCAGAGTCATGAGAGGGCGATAAGAATGGGTTAAAACTCACCTGATCACTGATTCGAGTATATATGGGTAAGCATGGTGGCGTAGTGGTTAGCACTCTCGCCTTGCATCGCTGGGTCCTCGGTTCAAATCCCAGGTCAACGTCTGCAAGGAGTTTGTATGTTCTCCTCGTGTCTGCGTGGGTTTCATCTGGGCATTCCAGTTTTATTATTATTTTTTAGTATTTATATAGCACAGACATCTTCAACAGCGCTGTACAGAGTATATACAGTCTTGTCACTAACTGTCCCTCGAAGGAGCTCACAATCTATTCCCTACCATAGACATATGTCTATATCATGTAGTGTATGTATTGTAGTCTAGGGCCAATTTAGGGGGGAAGCCAATTAACTTATCTGTATGTTTTTAGGATGTGGGAGGAAATCTGAGTGCCCGGAGGAAACCCACACAGACACGGGGAGAACATACAAACTCCTTGCAGATGTTGACCCGGGGACCCAGCGCTGCAAGGCGAGAGCACTAACTACTACGCCACCATGCTGCCCACTATGCCACCGTGCTGCCCGGTTTCCTAACACATCCCAAAAAGATACAGATAAGTTAATTGGCTTCCCCCTAAATTGGCTCTAGACCATGATACATGCACTACATGATATATACATAGACATATGACTATGGTAGGGACTAGATTGTACTAACATAAATAAATAGATATCAACATACACACACGTCATACTTACTGTTCCTCCCGTGTAGTCTACTCATCAATCTCTTTCTCCTCTCCCGTGTCCCATTTGTCCACTATGATCAATGGAATTCTCCGTCCTCCATTTTGAAAAAGGCCATTACCCCATAACAGCTTCCTGGTCAGTACACTGTTTTATTACTTACATGAGCGACACATGGACATCCCCTTTAAAGCAAGCTGTTTATGCGCACAGCATTTAGTACCGACCGAGCACCGAAACTAGGCGCCCCGTAGTGCACATAAGGGTAACTTAGGGAGCATTGCGTCTTCATGGCAATACATTGCCACGTCCTGACGGCGTGTCACATGCAGACAGAGAGAACAGAGGGACTGAAAGTGAATCAAGTGATTGTAAAAACTTCCATTATCTTTCAGCACATTCCAAATCTTCTTCCTACTTCAGATGGAGGCAGTCAGCCAGCAGAGCCCATGCAGAGGCGTTGAATGGTAGGAAGTCATCTTGTGCAGGAAAAGACTAGATACACACCCATCCCTGAAGAGGACAAAAATATCTAAAAATATTTCTCTTTATCTATCCTTGTTTTCTGATTGGTGTTTTTTTATTTTGAAAATAGATGGCAGTGAGACTGTTTACACTAAACTTTATGCGCACATTAAAAATATGTCAAAGTTTGAAGCCTTTTTGATATCAATCTTAAAGCAAACCTGAATTGAAAATGAAAAGTCAAAATAAACATACACACCTCATACTTACCTCCTGCATAGTCTCCTCATCAATCTCTTTTTCCTCTCCCACGTCCTGTTTGTCTACTGTGATCAATGGAAATCTCCATCCTCCATTTTGAAAATGGCCATTACCCCATAACAGCTTCTGGGTCAGCAAACTGTTATACTGCTTACTTAAGCCATAGGGAAACATGGACATTACCTTCAAGTACTGTATATTCTGGCGTATAATAAGACTACTTTTTAACCCGTGAAAATCTTCTGAAGAGTCAGGGGTCGTCTTATACACCGGGTGTCATTGATGCCGGTTGATACCTATGCCCTATCCTGCTACCGACTTTCAGATCTCGCTGCTGGGGACTGTAGTGAAGTGGCGCAGGCGCACATATCTGAGATCTGAGAGGCAGAGAAGGAGGTAAATAGGTTACAAGAGTGGGACAGAAGGGTGAAAGAGGCGAGTTTTATGGGCACAGTGCAATCTTTTCCATACCGCTCTGATAAACAGGTAGACAAGGAGAGCTGACCAATCCACTTAGGGAGAAGGAGAGTTGACCAATCCAACCAGTCAATCACCTATATACTGTTGTATACTGGGTACCACATACAGTACAGCACCAGTATCTGTTCATATATAGCACCAGTATATGATATTTTTTAATTTTTATTTGGTGTGCATTGGAAGAGGGGTAGTCTTATACGAAAAGTATATCCCAAACTCTATATTTTAACTGAAAAAGTTGGGGGGTCGTCTTATACGCCCAGTCGTCTTATATGCCGGAATATACGGTAGGTGGTTTTGGCGCAAGACACTCAGCATCGAGTGTGGAAACTAGGCACTCTGCGTGGGATGTGTAAGGGTAATTCCGAGTTGCGACCACTCAGAGGGGGAATAGTATTTCACACCACCAGGGATTTGAGCAGCAGCAGGGTAAGCCATCATTCGACTTACCCTGCGCCCAGCTGACCAGCGGCATATATATATACTTACGCCATTACCTTGCTCATCAGTTGTCCTTTCAGTTATAACTGGCAACAACCAATATATTTCAGTTCTGGCAACATCTTATCAGAAATGGAAGGAATCGTTGTGAGAAGAAAATGGTGAGCTTCTGAGAGGAACTGACAGCGAGTTAAGTATGTAATATCCATTTGCAGGTACATCATGTGTTTATTTTAATTAATTTTACTCGGTTCAAGTTCACTTTAAGTTCACTTTAAGTTCACTTTAACACAATGGGAATTGTGTTGCATTCCTTTTAAAAAGCAGGAATGCAACAGAACAGAAAAGTCACACGGCACATTATGTGTGCTTTGTTTTGCACACAGTGAAGCATACAGTCAAAAGAAAAGTATGCTTCAATGTCCCTGTTAGCCCCTGCTTTTTGCGGAAACGCACTTCATGCAGTTGGATGGGATGCCACACGCAGTTTGATGGCACCAGATGCACTGTGCACATTGCATAGGATTTGTATTGCAGTGTGAAGGCACTGGAAAAAAGGGCGCGGGATATAGACGAAATTATAAGTTTTTATCTAAAACAATATTTTTCATTTCTATATTGTAAACGAAAATCAAGAGCTAAATATGTTGAATATATTACAACTATTTTACTGGTACTATACCTAACCCTCACACAGAACCCTCTCCCTGTACCTATCCCTAACCCATGGACCCCCCTGGTGGTGCCTAACCCTAAAACACCCTTGGTGATGCCTAACCCTAAACTCCCCCTGGTGGTGCCAAACCCTAAAACCCCCCTGGTGGTGCCTAACCCTAACCACCCTCCCGGTGGTGCCTAACCACCCACCTGGTGGTCCCTAACCCTAACCACCGCCATGGTGGTACCTAACCCTAACCACCCCCTGGTGGTGCCTAACCCTAACCATCCCCACTGCACAAACACCCTTACATGCATAGAAACAATAATATATTTGATACCGTAAAATACTTCACTACAAATAACATGAATAGAATAATTTATATATTTTTAATAGAAATAAATAGCCTTACAATCACATACACATTAAAAATATTATGAATAGTAAAAGTTATATATTTTGTAATAGAATAAATGGCCTTACAATCACATACGCATTAAAAATATTACAAATAGAAAAGTTATATATTTATAATAGAATAAATAGCCTTACAAGCACGTACGCATTCAAAATCTTAAAATAACAGTAATATTAAAAGCCATATATTAGTAAGATAATAAATCTGAACACTATAATTTACGCATTATTATTCTGAAAACAAGGTTAATACCAAAAGCGATAACAATAAGCTTGAAAACGATATTTAAACATTATACTTAAGAAAACAAATTTTAAAACAATAGAAAATAAGTGAAAACGAAAACGTACTAATGAATTTGTAAACGATATTTGTCATAAACCTTATTCTGTAAACGAAAAGTTTTGTGATCACGATCCCTGCAACCGCTATTTGTCGGGTGCCCTCACTTCTTCCCTGGTGCCCAATAGCTGATATTTTGCATTGCAGCCTATGGCGGCGCCCTTTTTGTCCATTAGCCATATGCGCCCTTTCTTCCTGCTTCCGTGTGAAGTTCCGTGTTAAAGTGTGTCCATTACTTCACTTCATTGTGAGCGAGGTCTAAGTAAAAATAAAATTGAACCAATTTCGAATTGGAATATCGTATTCTAATTTCTTACACTTGAAGACTGAACTGTCTGACTGACATACTACTGCTATATTTCATGTTTATTCCTCTCACATTTAGAGTAGAGATGATCTATAGAACATCTTATCTCCTTCCCGCTTTCTTAAAGTATTTGTTGCAGCCAAATAAAAGTTTATTCGCCTTTTATCAGTTATCAGGAAGCAGTTTGACTTATTCCAACTGCAGAAAGACTGTGATTTATAGCATTGGATTATTTACGTTTACAGTTGGGAAAAAAAAGATCCCAAGGACACGAGGAGGCACAAAGGGGAACAGAAAGTGGCACAAAGGGGGAAAGAATGCAAAATAAAGGGGGAAAGAGGGAGGCACAGGGGAACAGAAGGAGTCACAAAAGAGGACAGAAGAAATCACAAAGGGGGGCCGAAGTAGGCATAGGGTGAGAGAGGGAGGAACAGAGGGATGCAAGGTGCAGAGATGGCACAAGGAGACAGAAGGAGGCAGAAAGAGGGACAGATGATGACTCAAAGGTTGGACAGAAGGAGGCACAAGAGGACAGAAGAAGGCAAGGAGCACAGAGACACACAGGCTGGCAGAGGAGGAACAGAGGGGCAGAAGAAGGCACAAAGGGGGACCGAAAGAGGCACAAAGAGGGAAAGAAGGATGCACAAAGGGGGACAAAAGGAGACACGGGGAGAGACGTAGCACAGAGGGACACAGTGAAGGGTGCCTGCAACTTATACTATCCAGGCTGTGTTATGTCTGCTTTCCAGGGACCGGCGATACTGCTGCTTTTCAGGACACCCTGCACTTCCTGCTGCTGCACACACGCAGCAGAAGCAGATGATCGAACACTCGTGGGAGGCGGGGCTTGTTCGGGGCCTGCAATGCCTTTGCCTAAAAACAGCACTGTCAACTAGGACATCAAGGCAAGGCAAATTAAAGCAGAACTGAAAGGTCTTAAAAGTCTCACTTACCTGGGGCCAGCCCCCTGCAGCCGACTTGTGCCCGTGACGGGACATACCGATCTTCCGTTCCCATGCTGCGGCTCACTTTCACTTCACGGCCCTGGCTGCGTGCATCCTCGTTCACGCTCCCGTCGCCGGGAGCATACTGCACAGGTGCAGTAGAGATTTATTTTCTTGTACTGCGCCTGCGCAGGACGCTCCTGGCCACGGGAACGCGCACGAGGATAAGAGAGGCCAGGGCGCAGTGGAGGTCGATTCAGAAGTCGGCTTCCACTATGAGAAGAAAAGTGAGCCGATGCGGGGGAATGGAGCATTGGTATGTCACGGCGTGGGCACAGGTCGGCTCCAGGGGGCTGGCAGAAGCCCCAGGTAAATGAAACTCTTGGTTTTTTTTAGGACCTTTCAGTTCCAATTTAAAAGGAAATGCATATGGCAGCCTCTATACCCCTCTCAGTTCCTGATGTCCTTTAATATGTTTGCAAAAGGAATTTTTTGCAAAACTAGAAACGTTGCTCACATAAAGTCCCAAAGCAGCCATCAAACCCAAACACTTTGCAACTGAGGCTCCTACAAACACTGAATTAATGTGTTATGTCTACTCATAAAATGTAATAAACTCTGTATAGTACGTTAAGATGATAAGTCTTTTAATTACAGTAATGCAGCCAAGCCTAATGTATCTCCATCTAGTAAATGAAATACCAATTGCGGTATGGATTCTTTGATCAACGCTTGTCTTAATCTGCAAGGGAATCATATTTTCTATATAATGCACTTACATGCTCAGCACGACCACAACATATGTTTTAATCAGTTAATGTGCTTGGACTTACAGCGATGTTTAATAATAGGTTACTCACGGAAAAAGCTCTTTTCAAATTATACCATTGTGTATTTACATTTTTCAGAGCTGATGTACTGTGAATTACAATAATAAATCAGCAGTGATAGATGTAATGGCAACTGGAGGAACATATAGTTCACTGGAAAGAATTTGAAGAAAGAGTTTGATATATAGCATTTATTAGTAAAAGGAAAATAAGGATGGATTCATCCATACATTACTATTTTCCAGCATTGTTATTGTCCTCCAACATTGCAAGGTCATCATCGGTCATCAATATTCACGTACAGGATTGCTCAAAGACTGTCAGAGGACAAAAGAACATTGGCATTAGATTCTAGTTAAAGCAGCACCTGCATCACAGCTACAAACTACTAGTTATTATTATCATTGTGTATTTAACGTACACCTGTAACAAAAAAACAGCCCCTATTGGGGTACTTACCTCAGGAGGGGGGAGCCTCAGGATCCTAATGAGGCTTCCCCTGTCCTCTTCAGCCTCAGGGATCCAGCGCTGGCTCCCCCAAAATACCCTCAACAAGCAGTCCGCAGGCGCAACAACGCACGGCAATATTTACCTTCAGGGCTCCAGCCCAGGCACAATAGTGGCTTTGCAATGGGCTTCGGTGGAAATAGCCCAAGTCGCCTGCACAAGTCGCCTGCGTAGTAGAGCGGACCCGATGGGGCTTGGCTATTTCTGCTGGAGCCTGATCAGAAAGCTTCTACTGCTCCTGCGCTAAAGTCCAAAAGGTAAATATTGCTGCAAGTGGAGTTCAGGGGCTTTCTGTAGAGATGGCCCGAACGGTTCCTGGCGAACTTCGGTGGTTCCCGTTCGCGGAGAACCGCAAACTTTTCCGGAAGTTCGATTCGCCCTTATAGTGCATCATTAGGGTCAACTTTGACCCTCTACATCACAGTCAGCAGGCACATTGTAGCCAATCAGGCTACACTCCCTCCTGGAGCCCTGCCCGCCACCCCTTATAAAAGGCAGGCAGCGTCCGGCATTGGACTCACTCGTGTGCCTGCAGTAATTAGAGAAGGGAGTGCTGCTGTGCAGAGACCTATAGGGAAAGCTTAGTTAGGCTCTTGTAGGCTTCTTAGCTTCCTTCTTGCTGATTCGTATTGCTAAAAAAGAACCCCTCAACAGCTCTTTTGAGAGCTAATCTTGTTCTTGTGATCTATTTTTTTTTTTTGTGGCCCACTTGCATTATATACAGCCCTGTCAGTCAGTCGCATCTGGCCTTTGGCCCCTTGGTGGTATAATTACTACTGTGCCAGGTGCACATTATAATACCCATCACTGCATATACCTACCTGTTGTTCACAGTGCACCCACCTACATATGTGAACGCACGCAGTGTCACTGTGCCTGTCCGCTACCTGTCTGTGTTTGACAGGTGCACATTATAATACCCATCACTGCATACACCTACCTGTTGTTCACTTCACTGCACCCACCTACCTACGTGAGCGCACGCAGTGTCACTGTGCCTGTCCGGTACTTGTCTGTGTGTGACAGGTGAACATTGTAATACCCATCACTGCATATACCTACCTGTTGTGTTCAGTGCACCCACCTACCTACGTGAGTGCACACAGTGTGATATACCACTCCGTGCATACCTGTTAACTGCACCTGTGTGACTGCACATTGTATTAGTTAAGTCAGTGCATACCTTTCACTTCATCTCCCCCCCCCCCCCCCCCCGATATGGAAAAAACAGACAAAACAGGTAGAGGCAGAGGTAGAGGCAGACACAGAGGAAGGCCACCCGGCAGGTCTGTGCGAGGTCTTGCTGATGTGATTTTGTGCGGCCCTGGACCAAAGTACAGTGCTCAGAAGAAGGCACGTCCCATCAACTCCCTAGATTGTCAGGACGTGGTTGACTATTTAACACAGAACACTTCATCTTCCGCAGCCACCAGCGCTACTACAATCACCACATCCGCTGCATTTGACAGTTCACAGGAGTTATTTAGTGGGAAAATCACTGATGCACAGCCATTATTGTTACAACCAGATGAAGGCGCTAAGCAAGTTACACCACCTCATATGTCTGAGTTAGGCGACACTATGGACGTAACATGTGAGGAGGAGGAGGATGAAGTACCTGCTGTTGGTGCAGTTTTGGAGGTGTCTGAGGGGCAAACGAAGCTGGGCAGGATGATTATGATGATAACGATGATACGGATTCCACGTGGGTTCCCAATAGAGGAGATGAACAGGGGGACAGTTCAGAGGGGGAGTCAGAGAGGAGTAGGAGGAGAAGAGTTCCTGAAAGAAGCAGGGGAAGCTCGTCGTCAGAAACAGCTGGTGGCAGTGTCCGGCACCATGTATCGCCACCAATGGACAGCCAGCCAACATGCCCTTCAACATCAGCTGCTGATGCCACCATAGTGCCATCACCCCAGGGGGGCTCAGCGGTTTGGACATTTTTTAATGTGTCTGCCTCAGATCAGAGCAATGCCATCTGTTCTTTCTGTCTCCAAAAATTTAGCCGCGCAAAGGCCAACACCCACGTAGGGACAGTTGCCTTACGAAGGTACATGCAGAAAAGGCACAAACTGCAATGGGAAGAGCACCTGAGCAAAAGCAGCACACACAAGAAAAGCCACCCTCCTCCTTCCTCCTTCAGGTGCAGCATCTTCAGCCGCTTTTTCCCTTGCACCTTCACAGCCATCCTCCTCCACTCCACCTCTGACCTTGAGCAGCTGCTCCTGCTCCTCTGCCCACAGCAGCCAGGTGTCTGTGAAGGAAATCTTTGAGTGGAAGAAACCAATTTTTGCCAGTCATCCCCTTGCCCTGCGTCTGACACACTGGAGCAGCTCTCCTGGCTGCTCTTAACAAACAGGTGGATCGGTGGCTGGCCCCACACCAGCTGGAGATCGGCAACGTGGTTTGTGACAATGGCAGCAATCTCATTTCCGCTTTGAATTTGGAAAAGCTGACAAATGTACCCTGCATGCCACATGTGCTGAACCTAGTCATTCAAAGATTTGTGTCAAAGTACCCAGGCTTAGAGGACGTCCTGAATCAGGCCAGGAAGTTGTGTGGGCATTTCAGGCGGTCTTACACGGCCATGTCACACTTTGCCGATACTCAGCGGACAAACAAGATGCCGGTGAGACACCTGATTTGCGATAGCCCGACTCACTGGAATTCGACCCTCCTTATGTTTTCTTCCCTGCTAGAACAGGTGAAAGCCGTCACCCAGTACATCTACAACTACAGTAGAAGGACACAGTCTGGGGAGATGAGGATGTTGTGGCCCAACAACTGGACACTCATGCGAAATGCATGCAGGCTCATGCGGCCGTTTGAGGAGGTGACCAACCTGGTGAGTCGCGGGGAAGGCACCATCAGCGACTTGATCCCGTACGCTTACTTCCTGGAGCGTGCCGTGCGTAGAGTGGTGGATCAAGTTGTGGAGGAGCGTGAACAGGAACAGTTACAGGAGGAAGTGTTGTGGGATCAATTCTCCTCAGAACCAGATGTTTCTTCAACACTTGTGGCAGCACAGAGGGGGGAGGAGGAGGAGGAGGAAGAGTCGTGTGGGAAGAGGAGTCAGACTCGGATGATAAGGAAGGTGTTTCTTTGGAGGAGGAGGAGGCGGCGGCAGAAGTACAACTGCAGCAGGCATCGCAGGGGGCTTGTGCTGCTCAATGTTCCCGTGGTATTGTTCGTGGCTGGGGGGAGGAGGGGGACTTACCTGACGTCACTGACGAAGAGCAAGAGGAGATGTATAGAACATCTGGATCCAACTTTCTGCAGATTGCGTCTTTCATGCTGTCCAGCCTGTTGAGGGACCCCCGTATAAAAAAACTCAAGGGAAATGACAATTACTGGGTGGCCATGCTACTAGACCCTCGGTATAGGCACAAAGTGGCGGAGATGTTTCCAAATCACCAGAAGGCAGAAAGGATGCAGCACTTGCAGAACAAGCTGGCAACTATGCTTTACAATGCATTTAAGGGTGATGTCACAGCACAACGCAATAAAGGTACCACTGCCAGTAATCCTTCTCCCATGTCCATGCAGGCAAGGACAGGATGCTCCAGCAATCTCATGGTGATGTCAGATATGCGGAAATTCTTTAGTACAATGCCTCGCCTTAGCCCTTCCGGATCCACCCTTCACCAACGCCTGGACCGGCAGGTAGCTGACTACCTGGCCTTAAGTGTGGATGTAGACACTGTGAGCAGCGATGAACCCTTGGACTACTAGGTGCGTAATCGGAGGTTCGCGCCATCTCTATCTTTCTGCGCTGGATCCAGGAGGCTGAAGAGAATGGGGGAAGCCTTAATAGGATCCAGAGGCTTCCCCCTCCCGAGATAAAATCTGTGGTGTGTAATTCAACTTTTGGTTTACCAGGAAGTGTTTTGTTTGTTTTTTCACTTTCATTCACGTTCATTCTTATGAATGGACTTGACCCCTGATTGGTGTCATGTCTATTCATTACAGGCACTGTGATTGGTTTAGGGAAGCCTTGTTTCCCTTCCCTAATTGCCAAAATGGAAAATTGCCAGGGTCTGCAGGGCTGCGTCCCCGCGCATGTGCGTGCATCGCTACTTAATCACTGGATGAGAATAGTCCAGTTAGTCAAATTACTCTACCACAGTCCAAGGTGAACAAAATAACTTACCAGCATGTTTTTAGGATGTGGGAGGAAATGGGAGCGCCCTGGTGAACCCGGTGAACATACAAACTCAGTGCAGAAGGTGTTGTTGCTATGAGCAGTCAGCATGGCAGCAGTGTGGCTACATACTTAACTTTTGTTATAGTCTGGTGATACATAGTGATATCTTGTAATGCTTATGCAGTTTGGTGGTTTATTTTTGCTCAGCTAGCTATGTGATCAGGCCGCACTCCTCTTCAAACACAAGCGCAGTCATTCTGCGTGAGTATGGGCACGCCACGAATGGCTCCATGCTATTGTGCAGTGGTGCTCATTCCAGAAGAGGAGTGTGGCCTCAATCAGGAGTAGCTCCCCGGGCAGCAGTGGAGGACAAAAGAACAGTGTGGGGCACCTCTGCATCCAGAGGCTTCCTTCTCCTTAGGTAAGTACTGTATGTGTTTCTGAACCTAGACTTCAGCTCGAGTACACCATAATAAAGTTTTTTGAAACAAAAACAAAAATGACTGCACGTTCCCTTCCAAAGTCTTTGTGCCAAAGGATCTGGTCATTGTGGCCCATCTGTTCCACCTCATGTTAGTGGTTCATGGAGTTACCTGCCTGAAGAAGCTGCACACCTGCTACTTGTCAAGAAACCGCTGAAAAGTTCAGTTGCTTTGTAAACTTTCTGAGCGAGACACGGTGAACTCAGCCAGCACATCCCAGAAGGTTTTTCCAAGAAGTTAAAAGGATTTCTGAGCCAAGGTTAATGAATGTACTGATACATATTCCCACATGATATAATCACTGCACATTCCATATACACTCAGCCCCGGCTCACCGCTATCCCTGCCAGTTTTCCTCCTCTTCAGGTCATGATACTGTGCAGGTACATTCCCTAATTCCAATTACTGATACTATAGCAACTAAATAAACCATAAATTCCACCTTTTTTAAGCCTCAGTTCACCTTCCAGGGTTTTTTTTGCATTGTTAACAGAGGTGAGTAGGGCATTATGCCATATCTCCCACAAATTCAATATTTGATGCAACTTTGGCATGGAAATTCCCTTTGGAAAAGTCACAGAACTCAGAGATAGACACACAAAGGCGTATATTCACTAAACATCTGTAAAGCTGCCATGTGAAGTGCTTATGCAAGTAGGAAATTGTGCGCAAATCACATTTTGAGTACAACACTTGCATTCAGTGGCATAGCAATAGGGGATGCAGAGATTGCGACCACACGGAGGCCCAGATGGGCCCACTAGGGGCACTCACTTAACCTCAGTATTAGCTCTTCAATGGTGCTATGCTGGTAATGATCACTTCTATATATGCTTTAAATACTGGTAATCATTAACAAACCGCTGCCCTCCTCTGCTTACACCTTGGCAGGTTGTATTGCGCCATATGAATGGTTATGTATAGAATGCTTGAGGGGGCCCAATGTAAAACTTTCTCTGAAGACTAAAGCTCCTTAGCTATGCCACTGCTTGCATTCTTATATATCTCACATAACACTATTGTAGGGGGCATAGATGTTCCCCCACCCTTTCTGATCAGTAGTGGATGAGGGGTGGCTATGGCAGCAGTGGTGCCACTGGAACTGGACTTTAAAGTAAACCTGTGAGGTTTCCGAAGCACAAGAGGCTTCTCCTGTGGTCCTCCACCAGGCCTTTCCAACACTGAGACCCCCAAAGCATGGCCGCAATGTGCCTGTGTAGTCGCATGGACCTGCTCAGCTTTTGTGGAAAAAGCAGAGCCAGGGTGGCTCGCGCAGCGACATGAACCCAATCAGGTTTGGCTCCTTCCAACCGAAGCCTGACTAGGGTCCATGCTACTGCACATGTGTGAGCCACCAACAAGATTTTTGCGGCAGGGACAGTGCTGGAATGACCAGGCGTCAGAGGATGGGGGAAGCCTCCAGAGGCTTCCCTCTACCAAAGTGAGTAACTGGTCAAGCTGACCCTCACTCCCCCTCCAAGCACATCATCTATATATCTTAACCACACCAGGAGTCATCGAAAACAGAGGTCAGGTAGACCTCCTGTCTCTCTCAAAGGCCTAGGTACAAACATGCATTGTCAGGTTACCTGACTGCTGTTTTGCTGGCCACACCCCCTTTAGCCACTCCGGTATAACTCATTTCCATTTCCTAACTTTGGTTGATGTGCCTGGATCTGTGCTTTTTCTAGCGTTGTGCTGGAACGACTCAGCCGAGGAGGACCGGGAAAACTCTGGACAATCCATTTGGGGCACTTTTTTGTCACAAATTTCCTTCAAGCCCTATCATTCTTTATTACGGCATGATCAATGCGATGCAAATCATTCTGCAGGATTATCTAAGCCACGTAAACTCTTTCACAAATCATAAAGGAAGCATCTCTTCAGCCTGCACAATTTGCCAGTAAAACCAGTATAGGGCACTCCAAATGAGAATAATATTTTTATTTGTGACTTTTTACATTTTCCTGATTAAAATAAAAAAAATCTTTGTAAACCTAACACAATAAAAAAAAAGGAAAAATCAATGTATGTTACCTTTAACCACACAGCTGAAAGGGCAGATCAGGTAATGCAAACAAACTCGCAAGGGAGTTGCTAGAATCCTAGGAGATCCGGGGCACTTTTGGGCACTTCAGCCAAACATGGGTGTGGCCATGCAAAAGAATGTGGGGGGGTGTGGTCATAGGTGGAGCAAAATTTACATGAACTTAACAGAGGTCTAAGTAGCCCTGCCCAGAAAAATGTTGGATGAAGCTCCCATTCTCCATTAGTACAAAAAAAATTGATGCTGGGTGCTGTGGTGCCATGCTGGGTGCTGTGGTCCCTCTATGGTGTATACTGGGTGCTGTGGTGCCTCTATGGGGAATGCTGGAAGCTGTGGAGCCTCCATTGGGAGCATGCATCACTGTGTGTGTCCTCACTGTTCCTCCCCCGAACCCCCCTTTCCAGCAGAGTAGCACAGCAGAAGGAACTACTCATCTCCTCCATCTACTCTCCAAGTCTGGAGAGATCCTCTCTCGCTGGCGATTCTCCCCCTAACATCCGAGAATCAGACGCATGGAGCCCTAGCTTCTGATTCCTTCTCAGACACTAGGGGGAAAAGTCCAGAAGAGATGTCTGCAGAATCTGGAGACCAAGCGGCCAGAGATGGGAACTGCCACCTGCTGTCTGGCTCTGCCTGGGGGACATCCGGGGGACCCCAGAATAGATCCGGAGCATGTGCCACTGATCTTTGGGGCTAGCAATGCCCCTTCAAACTCGTATATGTAACCTTCCCAACTTTTAGCTTCCTTTCACATCTATTTTTACAGCAGCACCTTCTGGCTCCGAGCGCTGGGGATATTCATACACAGGAGGCTGGTGCTGAATAATGTGCCCTCTTTTAGAGAAGTAACTAAAGATCCAGCACATTGCACAGGCTGAATAGATTATTATGCCAGACCATTAATTAAAGCAATTTCTGAAGCAAGCTATGAAAAAATAACTCTGTACTCATTCAATTACAGCTAACCCCCAAAGCATATTATGCATGCCCACCTTTTTGTAAACCTGATAAAGACTGCAATTTTAAACATATTTAAAGCATGCATTTCAATGCTGTCATCTTATACACAGCCATCAGAACATCAATAGACAGTTACCCTCACCTCCTCCTGGGCACCGGAGGTGGGGATGAGCCCCTTGTCCATGGATTGGATAAGAGCTCTATGGGAGAGGGAAGGCTTTGCTGCAAGGTAAGAGTGCTAGCCACTATGGCCACATTCCATGTAAACGTGTGAAGAGTCCAGTATGTAAGAAAAGCAGGTTGCTTTTCAAGTCCGTTCATAGGCATAGGCACCACTGGCAGATGCCTGGGGTGACAACTGTAGCTCTTAGCACACTGTAAAAATGAAGAATGCTTTATTTGGCAACAAGAGAACAGAGCCCTCCTAGAGAGCAGGGAGCCCCATACCTTAAACGCATGAATGAGGGAACCCTGCAACCCTAGTGACTAAGTCCTACAGGTTGGACCAGTCCCAAACACACCACAACAGCCATACACACAAGCCGGCATTACACATGCAGTGCGCTGAGCCCAATTTGCAATATGCACATAGCTGCGTGACAAAGACGTGGATTTCACCACTCCTCCTTCACGACCAACAACAGTACTGATCCTCCATCAGGCAGAGTGTATGTCCACTACACGGATGCCGGTCACTCTGATTCTGCAGGATGAGGATCAGCAGGCTCAAAGACACACACAGTCACAGTCACGTTCCAACCACGTGGGTTACGAGGTCCAGCGGGTTCCACCTCCTCTCCGCCTACATGTTTCATCCAATCACATGGGCTTTCTCAAGGCAATAGGAAGTAGGCTTAACCACAGGAGAGGGGGTTAACTACCTGGACACTGCTGATGTCAGCCATTTTACCACATTTCAGATAGGAAAAACCTAAAAGCTGTCAAGCAAATATGTTCCACAACTCAAAGCACTTTACAGCTACATTTTGTGAATCTTGATATCTGATGCACAGCAAACACTCGGTGACTGTACTGAAGGAGCTGCACTAGCCCACTGTTGCCGTGCATGGACCCTGTGAACATATCTGACAAGAGCTTGTTGGATAGCATCTCGTGGCTGCACTCCCCACCGTGCATGAGCGCAGCAGTACTGCGCCTGCGTAGTAAGCTGAAGCTGCTCATCGGCGAGCTACTGCACATGTGGCTGCGCTCCTGCTCAAAGAGGAGCAGGACAACTAACTAAAAGAGGGTCCCGGGCAGTGGTAGTTGGGTCAAGGAGGGCGTGGGAAGCCTCTGGAGGATCCAGAAGCTTTCCTGTTTTTAGGTAAGTATCTAACTTTTGTATTTTTTAGCCACCTCGGATTTGCTTTAATTGTGTTTCTTACAAGCAGACCCCTTATCAGATCATCATTAATTGGAGTAATAGGTCTGCCAAGCAGAAAACATTCAGTGAATATCTACTCGCCGTGGACTTGCCCAATCGTGGATCTCAGCTGGTCTCTGTCTGAGTCTTTGCAATGAAATAAAGGCAGGCGTCAACAGAAGAATGATTACTGTGTGGATAAGTTCATGAATTTATGCGAACAGCTGTCAGGGTGACATATTTGTTTTCACTTGTTGTCCAGCAGATTTGCCATTCATCTCCCAAAGCATTAAATTAAATTCGGTGTTGTAACTGAAGATTGTTTCTCTGTGGCCATCATTCAGATGAATCTGAGTAATTTTCTTAATGCGAGGAAAGGAGAATGGATTTAAAGAGATTTCTGGGAATGTGATTTGTTGCCAAACATCATTTACTTATTAAATGCCACTGTTTTATCACTTCATGGGACATTTTCATTACAGGAAATGATGGGCTGACCTGCGTGAGGAGAAGGCTTCTAGGCGAGGAACACGCAGGGTAACAGAAGTTCAAGGATTTGTGATGGACAAAGAGCGAAATGACAATCCGAGGAGAGACTTTGCTGACGCCACAGCAATTATCCTGATGAGTTCTATTTTAAATGACTTGTGGAGTTTATTTTCCTGTCCCAGCTACATCGTGCTGCCCTTACGGATGGAACAAATGACACAGTAACTTTCTTGAGCTTAATCAGAGAGAGCAGTTACTTTATTACATTTGAATAGGGGCCACGATGGAAAGGCGATTAGAAAGTCGGTTGGCACGGATTCATTGGCATGATGACTAAGTGGAAAATGGGCCTTCTATCTGAAATGAGGGGAGTACGGAAGCTGCCATCTTTATTGCCTTTTAATAAACGCCAGCTGTTTGGTTGTCAGGCCAGTATTTTGGTATTCTCTGGATAACAATGAATTCTCCAGCTGTTCTTACAACGTTTTATAGCCATTGTATGCTCAAAATTGTTTAAAAGCCTAATTTAATTTTTTTTCACTGTCTTTACATTGCTCCTAATCTAAAGGTGGCCACTAACAATGCAATTCGCCAAATGATTGTTAGCTTCTGATCATTTGTATGATCGATCGGAAATGATCGTAACCAATCCAATCGGATTAATGAAATCGATCCAATTTTTCGATGGATCCCATTAACCTGATCAGATTGGTTAGGAAATTTTCAGGAAATTTTCAGCCCAATGTGGTACCGAATTATCATTTTCAGTCGATCATACAAAAAGATTGGAAACTAATGATCATTCAGTGAACTGTATCATTAGTAGTCACCTTAAAGGAAACCAGAGACAATAAAATAAAAAAATATATATACATACCTGGGGCTTCCTCCAGCCCCACCTGCATGGATCGCTACCCACGCTGCTGTCCTCAGTCTTCTCCCTCTTTGGTACCAGGTCCCGTAACTTCAGCCAGTCGCCGCCAGTCTGCGCAAGAGAAGTGCTCCCTTTTTTTGCGTCAGACTAGCCGCGACTGGCTGAAGTTACAGGACCGGGCATCGGAGCTGGAGAAGGCTGAGGACAGTGGTGTGGGAGCAATCTGTGCAGATGGGGCTGGAGGAAGCCTCAGGTATGTGTAAAGTTTTTTTGTTTTATTGTCTCTGGTACACTTTAAGAGACAGACTGGCCCTCGATGCTCCCTCCGAACCTTCCCTCAAACTGACCTGTGCTCTTTCCACAGCAGTTCCAGTTCGGCCGACTCAAGGTCATCAAATTTGCTGATGACACTATCATCCTTGGCCCCATCCGCGAGAACAGAGAGTATGCATACCGTAATGAGATTGAGCAAATCTGCAAATGGTGCATTGACAACAAGCTCGCCCTAAACGCAGTAAAAACTGTTGAATTGACTGTGGACTTTAGAAGTCCACCCACCGACACTCGACCTGGTCTCCACCAAAGGCAATGATGTCAACAGGGTACCAAGCGTTCGGTTTCTAGGCACCACCATCACCAATGATCTGAGATGGATAGAGAACATTACCAAATTCCAGAAGAAGGCCCAGCAACAGCTGTTCAGAATGCTGGGAGAACTGATGACCAGCTTCTACACTGCCCCAAAGCCATGGAGGGCACCAAGGGGAGGCAAGGGAAGGGGTGTGAACACTGCGGGGACCAATCAAAGTTTTGCTGGGGGAGCCCCTGAATTCTAGTTATGTCACTGCTGAGAGGTTTAAGGATTCATTTCATGTCTGTGAGACTGAAGTTATATGCAAAAGTGGCTAAGCTGCTAGCATTTCAGCACCCCAATTTCATTCTGGGGTTCTGCTCCAAGTTACCATGATTGCACCACACAGTTTCTACAGATCTTTTCCATTGCACATTCATGCCACGACTTTCATCTCCAACCATATCCAAAACTATTACAAGCCTGGACAGCTGACAAAAGGTTGATTTGGTCCATGGATTTATCTGCAACATTCTTAAGCCACTTAAGTATCAGCAGTCTATGGCCCCTTAAGAATAAACATACATATATCCAGGCACATCGCCTCTAGTTAGGACATTAAATAAATTATTAGGGAAAGGGAGGTGCTGAAGGGGGTGTGGCTAAAAACAGCAAAAATCAATTAACCCTTCGCACTCTCACATGCAAATGTTCAAACAAATGCATTCACAGATTTACTCATCCAGGCACAACTGTTATCCCTACAGCTAAATTAAAAGCCAGGGTTTTAGTTCACAGAAGAATGCATTCTTATGCTTAGTCACCTATACTGCGTAGAAGTACCCAGGTAAACATAGGTGTCCTAACTCTGGCCCTGTAACATGCATAGTGCAGACATGCAAACACATTCATGTCCACATTTCCCTAATAATTTATTTAATGTCCTAACTAGAGGCGATGTGCCTGGATATATGTATGTTTATTCTTATCATTGACCCCTGTGGCTAGGGTCCAATTCGGTGCACTCCCCCCTTCCCCTGTATGTTTGTCAGCATGCAGACAGCTTATGCTGGTGTATGCGCATGGTGCACATGGACACATAACGTTAGCTCCCTTGTGCGATTGGTAAGATGCACTGTCTTTCCCAGGAGAGGAAGTTAGGATGTGTGCTCCTAATCCATTGATAGGTTTGATGCAATGAATGTGTTTGCATGTCTGCACTATGCATGTTACAGGGCCAGAGTTAGGACACCTATGTTTACCTGGGTACTTCTACGCAGTATAGGTGACTAAGCATAAGAATGCATTCTTCTGTGAACTAAAACCCTGGCTTTTAATTTAGCTGTAGGGATAACAGTTGTGCCTGGATGAGTAAATCTGTGAATGCATTTGTTTGAACATTTGCATGTGAGAGTGCGAAGGGTTAATTGATTTTTGCTGTTTTTAGCCACACCCCCTTCAGCACCTCCCTTTCCCTAATAATTTATTTAATGTCCTAACTAGAGGCGATGTGCCTGGATATATGTATGTTTATTCTTATCATTGACCCCTGTGGCTAGTGTCCAATTTGGAGCACTCCCCCTTCCCCTGTATGTTTGTCAGCATGCAGACAGCTTATGCTGGTGTATGCGCATGGTGCACATGGACACATAACGTTAGCTCCCTTGTGCGATTGGTAAGATGCACTGTCTTTCCCAGGAGAGGAAGTTAGGATGTGTGCTCCTAATCCATTGATAGGTTTGATGCAATGAATGTGTTTGCATGTCTGCACTATGCATGTTACAGGGCCAGAGTTAGGACACCTATGTTTACCTGGGTACTTCTACGCAGTATAGGTGACTAAGCATAAGAATGCATTCTTCTGTGAACTAAAACCCTGGCTTTTAATTTAGCTGTAGGGATAACAGTTGTGCCTGGATGAGTAAATCTGTGAATGCATTTGTTTGAACATTTGCATGTGAGAGTGCGAAGGGTTAATTGATTATGGCCCCTTAAGGCCCATACACACGTCAGATTTTTTTAAACGACCCGTCATTTGGACGTCCTGTCGTTCAGTCGTCCGGACGTCAAATCGGGCGTGTGTACAGTCCGTCGTTCAGCTTATAAGACTGGTCTTGAACGATCCGCC
This sequence comes from Hyperolius riggenbachi, assembly GCF_040937935.1. Taxonomy (NCBI): domain Eukaryota; kingdom Metazoa; phylum Chordata; class Amphibia; order Anura; family Hyperoliidae; genus Hyperolius; species Hyperolius riggenbachi. The sequence goes on from NC_090649.1 coordinate 438,054,206, forward strand.
AGGCGGATTTGACGTCCGGACGACTGAACGACAGGACGTCCAAACGATGGGTCGTTTAAAAAAATCCAACGTGTGTATGGGCCTTTAGGGACCAGAGACTGCTGGTACAAAAACGGACCTCATCAACTCCACGGACCCGACGCTCTGACCTTTCACGCCGCTCACTTGTCGCTGAAGCCCACTAAGATTTGCATTTCTAGTCTTCAGCTGTCCAATTTTGATGAGCCTGTGCCCACTGCTGCCTTGACTTCCTGTTCTTGGCTGAAAGGATTAGAACATTGTGGTTGAAAGAAGAATAAGGCTAAAACATGGCATTAGGTAGCGTGCAGCTTTAGCTTCCCCTGGTTGCCCCCTGGCCTTTTTTAAGGTTGGGGTGTCAAAAGAGATGACAGTCAGGCTTCGGGATATCCACCACACCCAAGGCACCCGCCTTGGTGGTTTATCCGGCTTAGACGATTTGTTTGTACAACACAGTTGTAAATAGTGGTTATCTGCGTTAATGTCACTTTTTTGTGCCGCTGGATGAGTCTGGTTATTCCCTTTGGTCCATCAATTCAGCGTTTCCATTTCTATAACTTCTAGTCCCTGGATGTGAACTCTTGACACTGTTATGCATGAGAATCTTACCAAATCAGCAGTTACAGAAATACTCAAAGCAGCCCATGTGGCAAATAAATTACTGAATAAATAAACACAGCATGGTTAAAATCATTGAGGTCATATTTTTTCCTCTATTCTGATGATAAATTTAAACAGTAATTGAATCTTCCGACTTCCTCCGAATGATTTTATGCACTGCAGTGCTGCCACGTGATTGGTTTATTTTATTAGGCACATCTGCATCTGCTCTTTCATGAAAGTATTTCATGAAAGAGCAGATGCAGATGTACCTAATAAAGTTCCCATTGAGTGTCTGTAGTGAAGAGAATATGTCTTCCTTTTCTGCTATAAACAATTCCTGATCTCTGATTACTTTTAACATTAAACATTCTTATCAGAAATTGATTAAGGTGAAATGGGGCCCTACAGTTCTGGTCAAAAGTTTTGAGACTGTCAAAAATATGGGAAATTAGAAAAGTTGATGCTTAAGTTTTTATAATAGCAATTTGCATATACTCCAGAATGTTAATAAAGAGTGTTCAGATGAATTGCATAATCCTTCTTTGCCATAAAAATTAATTGAATCCCAAAAAATTTTTCCACTGCATTTCATTGCTGTCATTAAAGGACCTGCTGAGATCATTTCAATAATCGTCTTGTTAACTCAGGTGAGAATGTTGACGAGCACAAGGCTGGAGATCATTATGTCAGGCTGATTGGGTTAGAATGGCAGACTTGACATGTTAAAAGTAGGGTGATGTTTGAAATCATTGATCTTCCATTGTTAACCATGGTGACCAGCAAACAAACGCATGCAGCCATCATTGCGTTGCATAAAAATAGCTTCACAGGCAAGGATATTGTGGCTACTAAGATTGCACCTAAATCAACAATTTATAGGATCATCAAGAACTTCAAGGAAAGAGGTTCAATTCTTGTTAAAGTGAACCTCCAGACTAAGAATCCCCCAGATCAGGTAGCCTATTTTTTATTTTATAAGCCCACCTCGGGCTCTCTTTAAAGAGGAACAAAACCCAGGACTTCTTCTCTGCTCTAAAAGATAGGCAACAACATAATAACCTTTACAGAAAAACATTTCCTTGTTACAGCTTATAGAGGTTCTCGAAGATGCTGCAGTGTAGTTACTTTCTGGTTTGCTGGCAGTGCATACAGATTTTAAATTCCTGTATTTACATTAGCCTGTCTCCCCAAGGCACAGTTCAGACAGAGATGACAGCTCAAATTACAGTGGCTCATTACTAGCAGATAAGGAAGAATTAGACAGACTTATCTCTAAGTCCAAAGAGGTGGGTTTTCCTTCTCTTCTGTGGTAGAGTCTAGGTTCTCTTTAATGCTAAAACACTCTACATTCTCTTTAACTATAGGATCATGGTCACTTTAAATAGATAAGTAATTTGCATTCTCCTCATAACATATAGTCTCTGTGAGCATAAATGTTCCAGGAATCATGCCAGTAAATGTGAAGTGTGAGAGATAATTCTGAGTATCTCCATAATAAATGAAATGTGGGAGGTAGAGCCGGAATTCTTAGAGCTGTCTAGGATGGCAGAGAGGGATAATTCATCTTCTCAGGTAATGTCTCCCCTTTGTAGTGTAATAAACACTGATGGGGGAGATGTGTTATACAGAGAATTGCCTCTGCATTGCCAAATTATGATCTAGATAAGAGTCCACAGACCGCACCTGCTGGTATTCTGTAGTATGAATGTGGCTAGTCACTGCTATTTGCTGCTGATACTGATTGGTGACTCGCAATTGTGGCAAGGTTACTGTTGTCTTAAGGTGGCCACACACACAATACAATAAAATTATCTGATTTTACAGAAATTCAATAAATAAGATTGCATCTCCCGAAAAATTGAAAGCTTTTTTTTTTCACTCGAATAAGAAATCCGATCGGATTTCCTGTTTTTATTCGATAAAAGTTGATCAGGAGTGCTGGATTTTTCTGAACAGTGTTTATAACAATTGAATGGTGGGTGGTACATTGTCAGTTTATTAATATATACACCCAGGCAATTTAACTCAGTTTCCAATCATTTTTATCATAATTGAGGAAAAATTTAACCTAGGTGTGTGGTACATTGGTCAGATTTTTGAAATGTTACAATCAGTCAGAGAAATTGATTGCAATTCTTGAATTGAACAGATATTTAAAAAATTGTATGGTGTGTGGCCACCTTAAGACAGGGCTGTGGAGTCGAAATCAAGGAGTCTGAGCAATTTTGGGTACCAGGGCCCATATGCAATTCAGTTTTTTCTCCTGAGTGAGTTTTCTCCCAGGTGATATTTTCACACCTTTTAGCCCATATGCAATTAATGTTTTCTCCTGAGTTTTCTCCTAGGTGATATTTTCAAATGGGTCAATAATATGCCTACTACACCACTGTCTTTTACAAAAAAAACTCAAAATCCTTTTAATAGTACTTTTTAACCAGCTTTTTGGTACTTTTTCCATTGCAAAGTGTTGAAAAGTTATTCTAAATCGAAGATGAAATATTATCTCCTTGGAGAAATCTCATGAGAAAAACTTTAATTGCATATGGGCCCTGGGCCCATACGCAATTCACTTTTTCACCTGAGTTTTCTCCTAGGTCCTAGGAGATAATTTTTCTACTTTTTTTTTAAATAACGTTTCAGCACTTTGCAATTGAAAAAGTATGTGAATAAGTACTACCACAATTATTTTGGAGTATTTTTTTGCTTGCTGGTGGTTTAACCTCCCTGCCGTTATAAAAATTTGCTGCGCACGGCAGGGAGGGTGTTTTTTTGCATTTTTTTTTTGTTTAGCATGTAGCTAGCCTAGCGCTAGCTACATGCTTCCCCCCTCCCTGCGGCGTCCCCCCGAATGCGCCGATCGCCGCCGGCGCATACACCCATCCGAAAATCCCGTTATGAACGGAATTTCCATGAGGGCTTCCCCCGTCACCATGGTGACGGGCGCGATGACGTCATCGACGTCGTCGACGTCGTGACATCAGAGGGAGTCCCGAACCACCCCTCGACGCTGCCTGGCACTGATTGGCCAGGCAGCGCACGGGTCTCGGGGGGGGGGGGGCACCCTCTGATGCGGCGGGTTGCAGCGAATCGGCGCCGAGCGGCGGCGATCGTAAGTTACACGCAGCTAGCAAAGTGCTAGCTGCGTGTAACAAAAAAAAAATTATGCAAATCGGCCCAGCAGGGCCTGAGGAATCCTCCGCGGCAGGTTACCCCGAGCTGAGCTCGGGATAACCGGCAAGGAGGTTAAAAAGGCATTTCATTGACAATTTTGAAAATCCCACCTAGGAGAAAGCTAAGGAGAAAAAAGTTAATTGCATATGGGCCCTTGTCATAAAATGCATTTTAAACCACCAGCAAGCAAGAAATTGCTCAAAATGATTTTGAGTACTTTTTCATCAATTTTTAGGAACTTTTGCAACTGTAAAATGCTTAAAAGTTATTTTAAAGAGAAGATTAAAATAATCTCTTAGTTAGAAGATAATTCAGGAGAAAAAGTTAATTGCAAATAGGCCGTGGGCCCATATGGAATTCACTTTTTCACCTGAGTTTTTCTCCTAGGCGATATTTTTACTTGTCACAAAAAAATGCCTTTTAAACCAACAGCAAGCAAATACTCAAAATCATTTTGACTGTAGGGCAATCATGATGGAAAAGACAGGCCGGGATGGCTGACAGGGTAGAGTGTCAGCTTCCTGGCCAGGAGCTTTTTGTTCCCAAAAGCAGATGCCATCTTAAAGTGGTCTAAAACTCAGCATTTCTTCTTTGCTCTAAAACAAGATTTACAACCTTAAACCTACTATCACAAAAAACAAAATTGTAGCAGAACAACATTAAAACAGTTAAACACAGCACTTCCTTCTGCAGTGGAAAGCTCCTTTGGCTTATGATCCCCATCCGAAGAGGAGATAACATTATCTTGTTTTTACATGCCTCTGTTGTTAAGCCCCATACACACGCTCAACAGTGGTCTTTTAAGTGCGTACACACGTCGGACTGACACAAGCTACCAGTCGTCAGATCCGCCCACGGAGCGGACGTTCTGACGATAGTTTCCGCATGTGTACAGTCTGTCGGCCAGCTGATAAGGCTGATTTTGACTGATCTGCTCGGCGGATTCTGTCACAAACAGCCTTATCAGCCAGCCGACAGACTGTACACACGTGGAAACTGTCGTCAGAACGTCTGCCCCGCGGGCGGGTCTGACGACTGGTAGCTTGTGTCAGTCCGACGTGTGTACGCACCTTTATGCAGCACAATTATCTAACAACTTTTGTTATGAAACAAGTTGAACAACCAAAAAAAAGTTGCTAGCTATTGTTCAAAGAACTGATAAGACTGATAAGCCATCAATCCAACAGTTGGATTAACGTCTTATCAGTCTTATCAGTTCTTTGAACAATAGCAAGCAACTTTTTTTTGGTTGTTCAACTTGTTTCACAACAAAAGTTGTTAGAATTGTGCTGCATAAAAGACCGCTGTTGAGCGTGTATGGGGCTTTACAATTAGTTACAGCCAGCCACAGAACTGAAAACGGAACTATAGTGAGTTGATAAGCAGAGGCAGATGAGAAATTTTCACTAATTAGTTGTAGTGATGGCCCGAATAGTCCGCCGGTGGACAGTTCCTGGCGAACTTGGGCTATTTGCAATTTGCATTTAAAGCAAGCTTTTTGCCAACAATTTGTGTACGTATTTTTTACATGAAGTCAATGGCTGCCTCCTGTTAAGGAAGACAGTGGGAACAAGAGGGAAAAGGGTGTTGGCGACCCCACCTCCTGATCCTCTAGGGCACCAGAGGTGGGGAAGAGCTCTTGCCTATGCATAGGACAAGGGCTCTGGGGCAGAGGGGAGGCTTGGCTGCCCCTCTCCTCCAGAACCCCCCCCCCCATACCATGGACCGTGCGGGCTGGTATAGCTCAGGGTGTGAAGCCCTATATGGCTGGGGCTTCACATTCTGGCTATCCCAGCCTGCATGGGAGACAAAAGGTTAAAGAGGCTCGGAAGGGGGTCCCCACGTCATTTTTTTGTTATTTCCCACTCTCTGAACGTATAAAAAAAATACATTTATATACTTGTTAATACATTATCTGTCATTTTACCGCATTGCTCCTTAACATACCCTGCACATTCAGTGTTTCTAGCTCGTACGGTGGCTGCCCCCCTTCCCCTTTGCATAGTAGTGAAGGAAGCACTGTGATATTTACCTGGTCCTTGCTGCATCAGGTCTCTTGTTTCTCCCAGCAGCCAATCGGGCTATATTTCCATCCTCCATCCTCGATCACATGACATGAATTGGGAGCCAAGTGTACAGCTGCTGTGAGGAAGAGCAGCGCGGCCCAAGTAAATATTACAGTGCTACCTGCACTACTCTGCAAGGTGGGAGGAGCAGCAGCAAAAATAGCCCCTGTCCCCCTCCCCCACACAAATATATAATCTAATCTAGGACACTTTATTCAGCTACTTACCTGCCATCATCCACTATTAACTAATTAGCTCCAAACCGTCACCTTGTATACAAATTGTGGACTCCCCTGACTTTCCTTCTTTGTCTTATCCTCTAATGCTGGGAATACACCGTTCGTTTTTACTCTCAGTCGTTTTTGCCGCTCAATTCTGCAGTCGATTCTCTTATCTTCCACTCGTTTTTCTTATCTTTTTCCATTCACTTCTATCAGAAATCAAGAGGCAAAAGAATCGAAAGGGAGATCGGACATGTCAGAAACTATCTATCAAATTATCTAATCACCTAAAAAACGAACGGTGTATTCCCAGCATTAGATTGTATGTTTGTAAAAGTAGGGCTCTCTTGAACCTAGTGTTTCCAGCACTGCTCAGTTTATATCTTTATTCCAAGTACAGCTCACTGAGCTGTTCAATACTATTGTAGTATTATCTTTATTCACATAATTGTTTGTACTGAATGTACAATGTATTGTCTATTGTACAGTGCAGTGGAGGATGTTGGGGATATGAAAATCATTAGTCAAAATAATAATAACGGCAAGGCCAGAAACAAGGCTATCTCTGTACGTGCAATCCTAGTCTAAGTTAGCTAAAGCATTTGTGCTCTGAAATCATGGAACTTGCCACCATGGGTATGGGCAAGGGTGTGTGCTCTGAGATCATGGAGCTTGCCACCATGGCTAGGGGCAAGGGTGTGTGCTCTGAGATCATGGAGTTTGCCACCGTGGCTAGGGCCAGGGGTGTGTGCTCTGAGATCATGAAGCTTGCCACCATGGTTAGGGCCAGAGGTATGTGCTCTGCAATCATGGAGCTTGCCACCATGGTTAGGGCCAGAGATATGTGCTCTGCAATCATGGAGCTTGCCACCATGGTTAGGGCCAGAGGTATGTGCTCTGCAATCATGGAGCTTGCCACCATGGTTAGGGCCAGAGATATGTGCTCTGCAATCATGGAGCTTGCCACCATGGTTAGGGCCAGAGGTATGTGCTCTGAAATCATGGAGCTTGCCACCATGGCTAGGGCCAGGGGTATGTGCTCTGCAATCATGGAGCTTGCCACCATGGTTAGGGCCAGAGGTATGTGCTCTGAGATCATGGAGCTTGCCACCATAACTATGGGCAAGGGTGTGTGCTCTGCAATCATGGCGCTTGCCACCATGGCTATGGGCAGAGGTGTGTGCCCTGAGATCATGGAGTTTGTCACCATGGCTAGGGCCTAGGGTATGTGCTCTGAGATCATGGAGCTTGCCACCATAGCTAGGGTGGGGGGGTGCCCTGAGATCATGGAGTTTGTCACCATGGCTAGGGCCAAGGGTATGTGCTCTGAGATCATGGAGCTTGCCACCATGGCTAGGGGCAGGGAAGGGGTGCTCTGAGATCATGTAGCTTGCCACCATGGCTAGGGGCCCCTGCCCTGAGATCATGGAGTTTGTCACTATGGCTAGGGCCAAGGGTATGTGCTCTGAGATCATGGAGCTTGCCACCATGGCTAGGGGCAGGGAAGGGGTGCTTTAAGATCATGGAGCTTGTCACCATGGCTAGGGGCAGGGAAGGGGTGTTCTGAGATCATGGAGCTTGCCACCATGGCTATGGGCAGGGGTGTGTGCCCTGAGATCATGGAGTTTGTCACCATGGCTAGGGCCAAGGGTATGTGCTCTGAGATCATGGAGCTTGCCACCATGGATAGGGGCAGGAAAGGGTTGCTCTGAGATCATGGAGCTTGCCACCATGGCTAGGGCCAAGGGTATGTGCTCTGAGATCATGGAGCTTGCCACCATGGCTAGGGCCAAGGGTATGTGCTCTGAGATCATGGTTCTTGCCACCATGGCTAGGGGCAGGGAAGGGGTGCTCTGAGATCATGGAGCTTGCCACCATGACTAGGGGCGGGGGGGGGGGGGGGAGGCGGGGTGTGCTGAGATCATGGAGCTTGCCACCATGGCTAGGGCCAAGGGTATGTGCTCTGAGATCATGGAGCTTGCCACCATGGCTAGGGGCAGGGAAGGGTTGCTCTGAGATCATGGAGCTTGCCACCATGGCTAGGGCCAAGGGTATGTGCTCTGAGATCCTGGAGCTTGCCACCATGGCTAGGGGCAGGGAAGGGGTGTTCTGCCTCTGAGATCATGAAGCTTGCCACCATGGCTAGGGGCAGGGAAGGGGTTCTCTGAGATCATGGAGCTTGCCACCATGGCTTGGGGCAGGGGTGTGTGCTCTGAGATCATGGAGCTTGCCACCATGGCTAGGGGCAGGGGTGTGTGCTCTGAGATCATGGAGCTTGCCACCATGGCTATGGGCAGGGGTGTGTGCCCTGAGATCATGGAGTTTGTCACCATGGCTAGGGCCAAGGGTATGTGCTCTGAGATCATGGAGCTTGCCATCATGGATAGGGGCAGGAAAGGGGTGCTCTGAGATCATGGAGCTTGCCACCATGGCTAGGGCCAAGGGTATGTGCTCTGAGATCATGGAGCTTGCCACCATCGCTAGGGCCAAGGGTATGTGCTCTGAGATCATGGTGCATGCCACCATGGCTAGGGGCAGGGAAGGGGTGCTCTGAGATCATGGAGCTTGCCACCATGGCTAGGGGTGGGGGGGAGGCGGGGTGTGCTCTGAGATCATGGAGCTTGCCACCATGGCTAGGGCCAAGGGTATGTGCTCTGAGATCATGGAGCTTGCCACCATGGCTAGGGGCAGGGAAGGGTTGCTCTGAGATCATGGAGCTTGCCACCATGGCTAGGGCCAAGGGTATGTGCTCTGAGATCATGGAGCTTGCCACCATGGCTAGGGGCAGGGAAGGGGTGCTCTGCCTCTGAGATCATGGAGCTTGCCACCATGGCTAGGGGCAGGGAAGGGGTTCTCTGAGATCATGGAGCTTGCCACCATGGCTTGGGGCAGGGGTGTGTGCTCTGAGATCATGGAGCTTGCCACCATGGCTAGGGGCAGGGGTGTGTGCTCTGAGATCATGGAGCTTGCCACCATGGCTAGGGGCAGGGGTGTGTGCTCTGGGATCATAAGCTTATTGCCCAGTACCATGGAGTTTGATGAGGCAAGAGTATGTAGGCAGTTCCTTGAGGATGAAGGAATTGCTACCACTGACTGGCTCCCATGCTCCCATGACCTAAATTCAATAGAACTACCCTAGGACATTATGTCGTACTCTATCCAACACCACAATGTTGCCTCTCACACTGTCCAGGAGCTCTGTGATAGCCTGGCCGAGATCTGGAAGGAGATCACCCAGGACTCCATCTGTTATCGCAGTAGGAGCATGTGCCAATACTAGGAGCGGGTGAAAGAAAGCGTGCGTTCCAAAGAATACAAATATACCAGTAATATCAGTAAAATATGATAACTTTATTATGGAAACATAGAAAGATCTATAGCAAACATTGGCAGGATAGCACATATTGGCAACACACACAGCTGCACAATCACTCAAACGCATCAACACAGCTCCCAATGCATCTGCATGTAAGATTAACAGAATGACAGACTAGTTCATGAACTGCAGTTGAAGAGGCAATTGATGCACAGTCCTCAAGATTGAGAGGGGAAGTCTCGTTAGACCAAATAGCATATGCAGTATGCAGGCAAGGGACGGAGCCCTGGAGCCATCGGTCCAAAACGCTTATCCCCCACCGCTAGGAGAGTCAGAGCAAGACAAGCAAAGCAAACAAGTGCATAGGCACCAACAGTTCCAAAGGGTGTAGTCTCTTGGCACCAGAGCCGGGAAAAGGTCCTCCAGCACCCAAGGCTGAGACACCAAAGTGCACTCCCTACCCCAACCGTCACATACTTATTGCTATTAGACTAAGAGGTGTCCCAGGCCCCCCTGAGCTGTAGATCTCTGCATCTCGTCCAGAGTCACCATGGGCCTTTTGACTGCATTTCTGATTAGCGCTCTCCTTGTTCGGCCTGTGAGTTTAGGTGGATGGCCTTGTCTTGGTAGGTTTACAGTCGTGCCATACTCCTTCCATTTCTGAATGATCGCTTGAACAGTGCTTCGTGTGATGTTCAAGGCTTTGGAAATCTTTTTGTAGCCTAAACATGCTTTAAATTTCTCAATAACTTTATCCCTGACCTGTCTGGTGTGTTCTTTGGACTTCATGGTGTTGTTGCTCGCAATATTCTCTTAGACAACCTCTGAGGCCGTCACAGAGCAGCTGTATTTGTACTGACATTAGATTACACACTGGTGCACTCTATTTAGTCATTAGCACTCATCAGGCCATGTCTATGGGCAACTGACTGCACTCAGACCAAAGGGGGCTGAATAATTACACACACCCCACTTTGCAGTTATTTTTTTTTTTTAAATGTTTGGAATCATGTATGACTTTCGTTCCACTTCTCACGTGTCCACCACTTTGTATTGGTATTTCACGTGGAATTCCAATAAAATTGATTCATGTTTGTGGCAGTAATGTGACAAAATGTGGAAAACTTCAAGGGGGCCGAATACTTTTGCAAGCCACTGTATTTCCCCATTGTCCTGTACAGACACTCCTCTCCTTACCCCCAGGATATTTATTTAAAGAGACTCTGAAGTCTCCCAAAAATGAGGTTTTTACTTTAAAAACCTCATTAACATTATTGCCCCTCTTAAAACGCCACAGAACCGCGGCTGAAAACCCCCTCAATCACCCCAAACTCTTGAGAGTACATCGCGGGCTCCTTCCGCATAGAGGCAGTGCAGCTCCGCCTCTATGCACGTCAATCAGCCCAGATCACCGCCTCTCCCCCGCCCCTCTCAGTCTTCCTTCACTGAGAGGGGCGGGGGAGAGGCAGAGATACGTGCTGATTGACACGCATAAAGGCGGCAGCAAAATCCACAATATTGCCGGCCAAGTAAGGGGTGAGCTAGGGGTGATTGAGGGTGTTTTCAGCCGCGGTTCTGCGGCGTTTTAAGAGGGGCAATAATGTTCATGAGGTTTTTAAAGTAAAAACCTCATTTTTGGGAGACTTCAGAGTCTCTTTAAATAAATATCCTGGGGGTAAGGAGAGGAGTGTCTGTACAGGACAATGGGGAAATAGTTGTTGTTGCATTACTTGCATAAATCAACCTATATCATTGTAGTTACACTTAAATAAAAAACAAGATGAGAAATAGATAAATACTGTATATGTAACATTATTAGAGAGCAGTGTTATATGGTTTTATTACAAAAAGTGATAAGCTTGTACACTTTTCACTCCCTTAACCATTGTTGATTGGTCATTAGATAGACATCTGGGGGAAGCAGCACTGTACAGGCACCCTGCTTGGCTAGAGTGGAGCAGCTTGTGCTGTTCAGTGGAGAGGGGAAGAGAAAAACAGGTGGAAAATGAGTAAGCAATGGCAGCACATCCTAAAACCAGGCCTTATATGAGTGACTACCGACAGATTTTAGGATGCGCTGCCATCTCTCCCCTGTTGTCGAAATGTGTAAACCATTTTATGGCCAGCTGCTCCCAGGTTCACACAATGCTTGTTTGGAAATTAGTTAGAGGTTAGAGTCCCTTCTAGAAGCATGTCCTCATCACAGTTGAAGGGTCCAGTACAGAACACTCTGCATGCAAACTGTTTTTGGAAGCTAACCTCCTCCATTAATGTTAATTTGGTGCATCTGTTTTGAATGCAGGATGTGTATCCTGCCTATAATTAGGCTATGCACATCTATGCTGTCAGTCACTCAGATGCAGCATGTCTTGGTAAGCACTGCCACCTCTCCCTTCTATCGCTAAACAATGTCATGGGGCGTCTATATGCATGCTAGATTATTTGCCAGGATGGCCTAAAATGATGGTCAAGTCCAATTTTCTCTAGCCGGTGTACAACCATTTCGCGAGTGGAAATCACTGATAAAGCTTGGGCAACTTTCCTGTTCAGAGGCTGAGATAATAATGGTTATGCTGATATTCTAGATGTATAAAGCAGATTTTCTCTTCCAAGAAACCAGCTTTATAAGCAGCCATCAGGGAATACAACGTACCAGTGCCCACTTGATGCTAAAAAAGCTATTCCAGTGAACTTGCTATGTGAATTATCCTGCAGTAATAGGGAAAGAGATTATGCTCTCCAAGTATTCAGCGCTCCATCATCTTGAGATTTATTGATTCTTTAGCATAACAAGTACAGCAGCGGCTGTATAAATAAAGAGGCACAAGTACTTGTTCTGGTCAAGTGGATCAAAGAGACTTTAAAGAAAAAATAAGAGTGAGTTAGAGGCCATTATTGGATTCATTGCGTTAATTTGATCATCGTAAGCGGCACGACGGGGAAAGATTTCCACCACCAGCAAAATAAGCTATTAACATGTAAATCAAGCCTGAAGCGGAAGAGTAGAGAGATCATTAAGCTTGAGCTGTTTTTGAATGTTGTATCCAACACCTAGATACTCACCGGCATCTGAATTTGCATTATGCAATAACCCTTTAGCAGCTTCAAACAAAATGTTTTGTTTGAAAGCTTCTGGTGCATTGTAAGGCTCTGTTTGACATCTCGTTTGGCTGCCTAGTGCAGACAAATGTGAGGGTGGTAGGGAGCAGTTATTTTTACCTGTCCCGGACTTCTGCTCTTCCTCCACCGGTGGCTCTGATCTTCCCACAGGTCTTCTAGGTCCTGATCATATGATATGACATGTGACATGTGGCCACCTCGTCAGGAGCCCTATTGGCCACGCCACGCGTGGAGCGACTCCACACCTCCCTCTACCTGGACACATTGCTGCTCCCTCCAATCACGCTGACTCGGTGTAGTATTATACCCCTTTGGGGCTTTTTTTCCCTTTCCTATGTTATGCTTGTCATATTGTCTATATCCATGCGATTTATTATTCACTGATTTTGGTATGAGCATATACCCTTATACTCTAACACTCTATATTGGTGTCACTTTTTATTTCTCATGTGCACTGGCACTTAGAGACTTATTTGGGTATTAATCACTAGCACACTAGACTTGAGTCTTCATCATATACCTGGGGCTCATTTGAAGGTATTTACTTAATGTGAGGTGAGGCGTGTTTATTCATGATTGACATTATCAGGTGTCTGATCTTGTTTCCCTTCATGGGTTTTTAGTGTTTTTATCTTGTTCTTTATTTGTGGCAAATAAAGATTGATTATTTATACATTTGTAAATGGCTGTGCAGTGTATGTGTACAGGTTACTTTCTTCTTCACACACCACTGTTTCGTTTTCCCTGTACTTGCACGCCTTGATATCTTGGAGTGCAGATGTCAGTCCTCCAGTAATTAGTGTACTGTGGCTGCCATTTTCATAAAAGGCACAAGAGCGCGCACACGCGCACAATTCTGCCGCTCACGCAGAGATAGATTAGATACACAAATATTTTATACACATATGATGCAAAACATGTTATTGTGTGTTCATTGTGCTTTGAAAATGTTAAAACATTAAATAATAAGGATAATTAAAACTATATCTATTTACCCAGCTCTGTCTGCGGTCACGCTTCAAAGCTCACAGCTCTACTGCTGCGTAGTGAGAGCTGGGAGACAGCTTAAACATGACTGTGCACTTGGAGCTGGGACTCGCATCGGGGGGCGGTATCTATGCCACTGACAAGAACGAACGAGCAGGCGGAGAGGAGATCAAAGAGGCAGCGCAGGGGATAAACTTCTGCTTCCTCTTCACCGCATCGACGTTCTGTCACCAGTGGAAAATCGCAGAACAGCAGAGCGGGGGCAGCAGGGGGCACATTATGGTGACATTTGTGCTGTGACTCAGTCACAGCACCTGCATTACAAAAAACACTGTATTATTAAAAAACAGCACACGGTTCAGGAGTACTTTAAGAACTGCAGGTGATTCTCCTGGATCCTCAATGCCCCTTAAAAAGTAAAAGTGATTTTATTTTTTAAATATCTACAACCATCAAGTTTGTCTCTAGAGATACTGGTTCAAGCCAGTACATCAGGGGTGTTCAAAGTCCAACCTGACGGCCAAATGCGGCCCACCAAGCCTTTTCCAATGGCCCCCAAAGCTCCTGTGAGAGTTTCATTGCATGCAGCCCGCAGGCTGTTGCTGTGGTGCCGAATGCACCAATGTTTAGGGCTAGTGATGGGCGAACATCCAGATGTTCGGGTTCGGGATGGTTCAGCCCCCGATGTTCGGCATGTTCGGGCCGAACCCCGAACCCAACCTGAACATGTCCCTTTGGGGCCCCTATAGGGTCCCAGCATAAAGGGAGAGCATGCCCCGAGCGCGCGGGGGCAGAAGTACCGCGATGACACGAACGAGGGTACGCGTCATCTACATGATGACACGTACCCTCGTACGCATCATCGCGGTACTTCTGCGCTCTCTTGACGCGACTTCAAATGTAAACAGGAAGTGCGTCAAGAGAGGGCGGAAGTACCAGATGGTACTAGCGCCTAGCATCTCCGGCTGCCCGCTTCCTGCTCTTCTCCTCGCCCATCACTATTTAGGGCCAACCTGTGTCATCACTCTGGCTCCCCTCCACTCTCCTGCAGGCCCATAGAAAATACCACAAAAGTGGGGAGAAAAAGTGAGTGCGTCTTATATTCCAAATGTTTGAAATTTCGTATTTATATGGCACCCTAGGCAGCACATGCAGCCATTTGTCCCCCTCCTAAGCGTGGCCGTGAAGTGCTGGAGTTGATAGCCGCTGGTCAGATGCGGCTGCAGAGTGGCAGATATGCCAGGATACCGTGGCCATGATCTCAATGGATGTCGGGGAGAGAGCCGAGTTCAGCCTGCTCGGCTGATGGCTGGAAGTCTGAGGCATGCTATTAGTGCAGAGCGCAGCGGGAGGCATTATTACCGATCCGGGATCCAGCCGACGAGTCCTCCATCTGCTTCTGTATCTTCAATACCAGCGCACGCTGATCCCCATCTTGTAACTTCCTGGTCTGCCGCTCTCGCACTGCGTGACCTCGGCGGCTCACGTGCGACAGGGTCACGCAGTGTGACATTACCCCCTTGCCTCCTTCAGCCTCTACTGCTGGTGCTTTGGATGGGCACTGATCCCACAGCCCACTCCACTGGCCCTCTCCCACATGGACACCTGCTCCTCAAAATTGTAAGACTTGTTACCTTTACCTATTCCTACTGCCTGTACATTGATGTATCTGCTTGTAATTTCGTTGCAGATTCTGATTTCTGTATAAATATTAATGTAGCTGTAATTAGTAGTGCTGATTAATGGAGGTAAATGATGTGGTTAATGGAGCTGGTGGGGATGGCAGGGGGTTGGTGAAGCTAATGGGGCAGCAGGAGTTACTGTAGGGTAGTTAGTGAGGCAGCAAGGTTTTACTGTAGCTTAGATAGAGCTTGGGGAGGGGGGAAGATACACAAGACGCTCCTGCACCATGGACGAACCTAGGTTTAATGTATTATTTTTTCCCTCATTTTTATCCTCTAAACCTAGGTGCGTCTTATATTCCGGAGCGTCTTATATTCTGAAAAATACGGTAATATAGAACTACAAAAAAATGGCCGCTGGAGAGTATACTCAGTATACACTGGAAAATTACTTTTTTTTATAGTCCTATAGTGATTACAATGGGACAATGGAAAATGGCCGCAGGAGTCCTGGTGGAGGGGGAAGAAAAACAGATACAGGAGTCTGGACTTGATGAGTAAAGGGTAGCCACTTATGCCAGCAGTAGCCACAATGCCAGCAGTAGAGTTGGACCGAACAGTTCCACAGCGAATTTCTGCTGTTCGCATTCGACGAACATGCGGACATATGGCGTGTTCGACCCGCCCCCTATACATCATCATGGAGCCTAAGGCCCGGTTCACATTAGCAGTCGCCGTCCGGAATCGCCGTGCCGGAGCCAGACCGCTTGCAGAACGGACGGAACGGACGCACGGCATAGCAATGAAAGCCTATGCGTCCGTTCACATGCGTCCGTTTCGTCCGGACCGGATCCGGACTCCGGCATAAGACCCAACATGCGCTATTTTTTGGTCCGGCTCCTCCGGCAGCCGTATCCAGAGCGGAGCCGGACTGCACCATCCGGCCAATACAAACCAATGAGAACCGGAGAGCGCACAACACGCTGGCTAAAAATCCGGATGTTCTACCCCACTTCCTATGCGTATTGAAGCGGCGATTTTGGATGGGGACACATGGGCAAGCATTTTGGAGTGGAGCAGCAGTGATTTTAAACGTGCTGGAGATGTTGGCAGTATGTCGGAGGTGGAGGTGAGTGCTAAACAGCGGAGGGCCTGATTCCACAGGTCCACCTTCTGCTGACCTCCCAGACCCCAACATTTTTATTCCTTTTCTACTATCTTTTGCCAAACGGATCCGGATCGCATCCTGATGAACACCTGATGCAAACTGACCGGATCCGGATCGGATCCGGATCAGAACCATACGGTTCCGATCCGGATCCGGTCCGGATCCGGTCAGGTCATCCGGTCCGTTTGGCAGAGAACCGCAAGTGTGAACGGGGCCTTAGTTTGATCACTCACCTCTCAGTCAGCAGACACATGGTAGCCAATCAGCTAGCACCTCCTCCTGGAACCTTACCCCACTATTAACCTCTTGCCGACCGCGTCACGCCGATGGGCGTGGCCACGGCGGCAGCCCCAGGACCGTCTAAAGCCGATTGGCGTAAAGTCCTGGGGCTCTGTTTTGCAGGAGATCGTGCATAACTAATGTGGGAGCAGTCACTGCAGTCATGGGGGGCCCAGGACAGTAGAGTGGACCAGTAGGTGGCATTTCTATTGGGCCACGCAATGGCTATATGATGTAAATCTTCACAAATACTTTAGCACATTTTCCTCTATAGAGTCCCAGGATTTGCGATATATGAGCATCGTCTTGATATTTGTTTCTTATAGATGTAATATTTTGCATTCTTGCTGTAATTGGAACATTGTGCTTCTAATATGTGCAATGTACTGTCTTTTGACAGCTATATGTGTCAACGAGGAGGAAATCAGCACTAGTTAACCAATGCACCAGGTACATTTTACCTATATCCTATGACAGAAAAGTTTTTGTTTTCTGAAAACCACATTTATTATTTTTTTTCTTACATAGTCAGAATCAGAATCAGAATCAAGTTTATTTCGCCAAGCATGATTGGGTCATGCCCGGAATTGGGTTGGGCACAGACAGAGAACTCAGCAGCAAAACAAAACAAAAAGACAATGAGAAGGCAACAACAAGTACACATCTAACCATGACATCTAACATCTAACCACGACATCTAACAACAACTACAACAGCAGCAACCAATGGATGATGTATTACAGTAAAGAAGCAATAGTACGGTGGTAGGTGTAGCTTAAGCAAGGGATGCACTAATTTGGGGCAATGGTGGCCGGAAAGCAGGACACAGCGGACACATATGGTCTGACTACCGGCCTGAGGGAGGGAGCCAGTGAATGGAATTCAAGAGTTTTACGGCAGCAGGGAAGAAGGAGTTCATGTGCCTAGCTGTCTTGGTGGAAATGGACCGTAGCCTTCTGCCGGATGGGAGCACGTTAAAGTAGCGGTGGCCTGGGTGTGAGCGGTCATTTGCGATCCTTTGTGGTCTGGAACGCAGTCTGCAGTTGTAGAGGAGGTCAAGCGAAGGGAGTGGTTTCCCAATGATTCTCTCCGGCGACCTGATGATCCTCTGAAGCTTGTATTTGTATACATAGTAAGCTAATAATTACATTATTAAAACTTGAGCCTGCGTCTGCACTATGGCTTAAATGCCGAAGATCAAAATCCCTAATAAACAATTTATTACATTTTAATTGCATGTTTAGTTTAGCACAAGCTACACAGGTTGCACAACGAGCGTTATTCATGTCATTAGTGTAGTGTCATTATTGCAGTGTAAAGCTCAGTGAATAGTGTTCATATCAATCCTAATGATAGTACATGCTCTTATAATATCTCATTTGGACTAATGTAATATACTGCTTTGTGGACTACCAACTAAGTTGCTGGTCTCATTCATCTTTCTTCATGCACCTCCTCTGCTGCTCCTCTATGCAGCCTCGGACTGACCCACCGAACTGCCGATGATTCCATCGGTGGGCCCCGCCTCCTGGGGGCCCCAGGGGGCCCCAGAGCCGGCACAGCGCAGGAAGGGGGGAAATTGGGCACACAGAGCGGCGGGGAGGGGGGAAGCTTCCCCCCCCTCCCTGACCTAGGGGCCCCCCCTTCCGCGCTCCCCCTTCCGCACTCCCCCTCCCTCCACAATGTCAGCCAGCGGCAGCGAGCGGAGAATAGCTTTACCGGCATAAAGACATGTCTTCAGAGGAGATCCATCGCTCTGCGTGCCGCTGGCTGGTCTGGTCTCCGTCTCTCCTGCAAGGCTGCAATGCACTGACCAATCACGCTCTTACAGGAAGTACTGTAAGAGCGTGATTGGTCAGTGCATTGCAGCCTTGCAGGAGAGACGGAGACCAGCCAGCGGCACGCAGAGCGATGGGTCTCCTCTGATGACTGATGTCTACAGTCTATGTCTTCATGCCGGTAAGCTTATTCTCCGCTCGCTGCCGCTGGCTGACATTGTGGAGGGAGGGGGAGTGCGGAAGGGGGAGCGCGGAAGGGGGGGCCCCTAGGTGAGGGAGGGGGGGGAAGCTTCCCCCCTCCCCGTCGCTCTGTTTGCTCATTGCCCCCCTTCCTGCGCTGTGGGACACCTGTGACCTGCGGCCTGCCTACCTAAACTGGGGGGGGGGGGGCTCCAGGTGAGGGAGGGGGGAAGCTTCCCCCCCTCCCCGCCGCTCTGTGTGCCCACTGCCCCCCCCTACCAAGCTGGGGGGGATATTAGACCTACCTAACTGGGGACACCTGTGACCTGCCTACCTAAACTGGGGGGCTCCAGGTGAGGGAGGGGGGAGCTCCAAGTGAGGGATGGGGGAAGCTTCCCCCCTCCCCGCCGCTCTGTGCCCACTGCACCCCCTTCCAGCATGGGGGCCCCCACTAACAGGGGACCTGACTTTGTTAGGATATCTGCCACCAATTTGATTGCATTTTGTGGGGATATCTGCCGCCAATTTGATTGCATTTTGTGGGGATATCTGCCGCCAATTTGATTGCATTTTGTGGGGTTATCTGCCGCCAATCTGTTTGCATTCTGTGGGGATATCTGCCGCCAATTTGATTGCATTTTGTGGGGATATCTGCCGCCAATCTGTTTGCATTCTGTGGGGATATCTGCCGCCAATTTGATTGCATTTTGTGGGGATATCTGCCGCCAATTTGATTGCATTTTGTGGGGATATCTGCCGCCAATCTGTTTGCATTTTGTGGGGATATCTGCCGCCAATCTGTTTGCATTTTGTGGGGATATCTGCCGCCAATATGATTGCATTTTGTGGGGATATCTGCCGCCAATCTGTTTGCATTTTGTGGGGATATCTGCCGCCAATATGATTGCATTTTGTGGGAAAATCTGCTGCCATTTGACTATTTGATGAATTATCATGAGGCATGTAACTACTTGATGATTTTATCTAAAATGTATCTGGTCGGACCTAATCTCTGTGAATAAAACCGCTACTTATTTTGTGTGGTGCGTGGCGACACCCATTAATTTTTGCTGCGGCGCGCTGCGCGCGCCGCATGTGGACATATCCCTATTGGACACTGTCCTCAGAAGTGTTTAGAATCTATTCCCTACCATCAAATCATGCAACATTTCTAGAGTACATGTATATGTGAGCCCAAAATGGGATGGGGGGGGGGGGGGGGGGCGGGCCCCAGGCTGAAACTTCCTCGGTGGGCCCTTAGTGTCCCAGTCCGACCCTGCCTCTATGTCAAGCTCTTCATTGGCAGCTAATTAAGCCGAGGATCCATTTCAAACTCTTAACCCTAATCTACAAAGCTCTCCACAATATCTATCCCCAATACATTCCCTCACTTGTTTCCAGATAACAACTGAATTGCAATCTCAGATCTGCACACAACCTTCTTTTGTCCTCCTCTAGAACCACATCTTCACATTCACGTATACAAGATTTCTCACATGCGTAACCCCTCCTCTGGGATGCCCTTCCACAACACATCTGTCACTCTCCAACCATTAAAACCTTTAAATTATTCCTCAAAACTTACTTTTTACAGCAAGCATACGCTCTAACTTAGGCCATTCCCCCTTTGACCTCTGGCCAAGTTGTACTTCTTACTAGATAAACTAAAAACACACTGCCTCTTTGTATGAATGTTGTACACTAACCCCCTCCCCCCTCCTCTTGTTTCCCCCCTCCACCCATTCATTCCTTTAGATTGTAAGCTTGCAAGGGCTATGCTCTCTCACCCCTTTGTGTCTTGGAATCTGTTATTCATTTTTAGGGATGCTCACCGAATTTCGCGGAATTCAGATTTCCGTGATTCCGATCGGAAATTTGCAATTCCATTCCAATAAGGCGGAACGGAAAAGCCATAGCGCTAAACGGTAATTGCGGAATTTCTATGCGGAATTCTGTCGGAATGCGGATTTTTTAAGTCAAACAGAAGGAAGACCCTAGACAGAAGCTTAAAAGTTAAAACACCAGGATTTCTCTGCATGAAAATCGGAATTTCAGCACCAATTAGTCTTAACAAAAACCAACCAATCCTACGCTAGCAACCAGCTCCCTAGCTACCTATCATCAGCTATCCCACCCATTTTGTATATAAGAGAGGTGTGACAGACAGTCACGAATAGGCCTAGTAGTCACTCACGAAGCTTGTGGGTTTCAGTCTGGTGTTTTGGAGAGAGGAGAGACAGACCCATATTAGTTGTTACGCCAACTCCTGCTGCTCCCAAAAAAATTGTAATGACTACTGTGAAACCACCTCTAGGTCCCATGGCCTACAACCAGTGGCGTAGCTAAGGAGCTCTGGGCCCCAGTGCAAGTTTTACACTGGGGCCCCCAAGCACTATACATAACAATTGATGCGGCACACTAAAACCACACCAAGGACAAACACAGTGTCAGAGGTGGATGGGGAACAGTGTGTTAATGATTAATAGCATTCAAAGCATCTATAGAAGTGAATATTATCAGCACAGGACCAATAAAGAGCTAATACTGTGGTTGCGGTTGGGGCCCCTCTAGCCCAAGGGCCCCGATGCAGCCGCTACCTCTGCACCCCCTATTGCTATGCCACAGCCTACAACTCCTGCTGCTCCCAAAAAAATGTTAATGACTGCCGAGCAAACACCTCTAGGTCCCATGGCCTACGACTTCTCCTGCTGCTCCAAACAAAAATTATAATGACCGCCGTGGAACCACCTCTAGGTCCCATAGCCTACGACTTCTCCTGCTGCTCCAAACAAAAATTATAATGACCGCCGTGGAACTACCTCTAGGTCCCACGGCCTACGACAACTCCTGCTGCTCCAAACAAAAATGGTAATGACCGCCGTGGAACCACCTCTAGGTCTTATGGCCTACGAAAACTCCTGCTGCTCCAAACAAAAATTGTAATGACCGCCGTGGAACCACCTCTAGGTCCCATGGCCTACGACAACTACTGCTGCTCCAAACAAAAAATTGTAATGACCGCCGTGGAACCACCTCTAGGTCCCATGGCCTACGACAACTCCTGCTACTCCAAAAAAAAAAATTTGTAATGACCGCCGTAGAACAACCTCTAGGTCCCATGGCCTAAAAAAAAAATGTTTAAAAAACGAGGTTTCAAATGAGATTACTGAAATTGTACCGCCGGAATGCGGAATTCCGCAGAATACCGTTGGAATGTAGCGGTTACGGAATTTCGTTCTGATGGAATTCGGAAATTCTGCGATATCGGAAATCGCCCTTTCCGATCATCCCTATTCATTTTGTATCTTGCAATTTGTTAAAAGTTGTATTCATGGTGTTACACTACATTATGTTCACAGCAATTACCAATTCTGTATTTTGTTTTTGTACCAGGGATTATATTTGGATTGTGTGTATTATTATGTACCCCATGCTTGTTTCTTACTTTGTACAACACCATGGAATATGTTGGCACTTTGTAAATCAATAATATTAATAATGTCTAATTAATGAAAAACATTGTGCATGGTAGGCCTAGGTGAATAGTTCTACGCCTCAACATCACAGTGATTGTGTTGTGTAAGCTATGCTACAGTGTTTTGTTTTGTATATATTAATACTATTATGGAGGTCCCCATTTCAAAAGCAATTGTTTGCAAACATTTCCTAATGGCAAACACAATACTTGGTCGGGTCCTTTTGAAATGTGGCAAAAACCTGGGAAAATATGGAAGAGGAAGCAGGAAAAGGATGACCAGATTGTAAGTCGCTGTAGACACAATGTCAGGGACTTCTGGGAGAGAAAATCAGTGAAGTTGTTTTTAGTGCCAAGGGGCCATAAGGTGTCAGGCGTAATGTTTGTGTAAGAATTAAGTTGTCGACTTAGGGTTAGGGTCAGCAGTTATTTTACCATTAAGTGTTAGGTAAACCTTAAGTGTCAATAGTGTAAGTTAGCGGTAGACACAGGGCTAGCGTGCATGCTGTGCAGTGGTCAGGGTTAAGTATTAGGGATTCATTGTGAAGATAAATTAGGAGGTAAGGTTAAATGCTTGGCTTAGGGTAAGTGTTAAAGGTAATTATAAGGCTTAAGTTAAGTGTTAGAGTTCGCATAAGGGTCAGGGTTAAATGTTAAGGTTGGGGTTATGATTAAGGGATGATTTGTAGACCAGGCTGATCCTTCTACACTCTGAGGGCCCATTCACACTTGCAAAACGCTGGTGTTTTTGCTAGCATTGTGCTCTGGTGATTTTTGGCGATTAACGTGAAAAAAAAAATCGCCATTCACACTTGCCGATTTTTTTCTGATCGCGTTTAGCGCTTCTATAGCACTAAACGCGATCGCCGGGAAATCGCCTGAAAATGGTGCAGGATACAAATTTGCGTTTGGCGTTTTGCATTAATCGCCGGTGATTAACGCAAATCGCTCAAGTGAAAACGGGCCCATAGGGTACTAGCGCTTGAGCATTTTGCCAAAATCGCTGGCAAAACGCTCAGATGAGAACGGGGCGTAAGGGCTCTTTTCCACTAGCAGTGATTTGCTTAAAATTGTTAAATGCTAGCGATTTTTAAAACGCTAGGATTGCTACTTTGACATAGGAATTATGAAAAGTATTTTCCACAATAGCGATTTGATTTTTCTGTAAATCGCACTCACTTTATGGAGCAATTTTACCTGAGATTGTGCTTTATGTTAAATGCAAAATCACAATTGCATAACAAAATTAATGAAAAGTCACAATCGCTTGCGTTTGTGATTTTCTTTTGTGATTGCTAGCGGAAATGGGCCCAAGACGTATTCAGGACTAATAGCAGTGGATCACTGGTGCCAAAAAAACGATGTATCTGCTTTTGATGTTGCATGAATATAGCTGTTACAGATTGCCCAGCAAGCTCATGTGAACCATAATGCCTAGGAGTGTGTAAGGGGCTGAAAGAGACCAAAAAGCCTCCTTACTAAGATGCTATGCTAAACAGAAGTTTGCCTTGCCAGCCTCAGAGCTCACTCCAACCTGAATACACAATACACAAATACCTTCTGTTTTATAGCGACTCCGAGCTCTAATTAAAATCAAAATCTGAACTTACCTGGGGCTTTCTCCAGCCCACCATAGGTCGGGAGGTCCCTCGACGTTCCTCTGGCTCTTCTCCCAGGGCCTGGTCAGAAATGGCACCCCGGCGGCTCCCGCCGACATTGGGCCCGAGTGTCAGTTGTCACCACGCGGCTGGCGTGACAGTACTGTCACGCCAGCCGCCGTCATGACGCGAGGCGGCCAGCGTGGTGACGACTGACATCACCTTTCAGGAAGAGGAGCCGCCGGGAAGCCATTTCTGACCAGGCCCTGGGAGAAAAGCCAGAAGGACGTCAAGGGACCTCCCGACCTACGGTGGGCTGGAGAAAGCCCCAGGTAAGTTCAGATTTTGATTTTAATTAGAGCTCGGAGTCCCTTTAAGAAGGCAAACCTCTGTTCTGAATATAGCTGTGCGCTCTAACGACTTGTTAGCATACAGGATTCAAGTCTGATGAAGGTTGAATTGCCGAAAGCTTACACCTAATTCTTTTTGCCAATAAATGGTATCATCCTGCTTCAAAACTTGGTGACAAAAAGCAACACATTGCTTAGATGGGATCAGTGGTGCTCATCCAATATTCGGGTATCCGAACTACCCAGATAATCCGAACTTTTTCCACTATCGGAACTTTGAATAGGAATTCGGATATTTTTTAAAATCCGAATAGCACTATCCGAGCAAACTCGGATTTCCCATCTGAAATCCGAAATCCAGGCGGATAGTTAGTTCAGAATATCCGAGCAGAAGTCAAAATTCCCTTCAATGGCAAAAATCCCTTTCGGAGGGATAGAGAGAGAGAGAGAGAGACCTCCGAAAGGGATTTTTGCCACTTCAAGATACTTTTGGAAGCATTTTAAGCCATTTTCAGGTCACTTCCGGTTTTCTATCCGGATATCTGAATCCAACCGGATATCCAGGATACTGGGTTCGGATATCCGAGTTTACTCAGATACCAAAAAGTTGGGATTCGGATATCCGATTTGGATCCGGATATCTGGGTATCTGGATCCAAATTCAATTCGAAAAAGGGGTATCCTAGCAGCACTGGATGGGATTACAAGAAGAGCTTTCATAAATGTGATGTAGAGTCTGTCTGCAGTGAAAGCACCTGCATTCCAAGTTTGCATATATTGTGCCAGGAAATGGCTTGGAAATTAGCAAAAAAAAAAAAAAGATTCCCTGGGGCTTTCATGGGGGGATTTACCCAAGACAAACATTTTCAGATTTGCTAAAGGGAGCCTAAAGTAAATATAAAAATGCTGGTTAAACTTACCTGGGGCTTCTACCAGCCCCTGCAGCTGTCCTGTGCCTTCGTCATCATTCTGCAATCTTCCTAACACCCGCAGCACCCCTCTTTTTTGTGGATTTGCAGACCCGGTCTGTGCGCCTCCTGGTCGTGCTCCCGGAGACAGGAGCACTCTGGGCATGCGCAGGACAAGAAAATCTCTACTGAGCATGGCACTCCCAGCCACGGGAGCGCGATCGAGGACAAACACTGCCAGGCACAGTGGCCATCGACTCGCTAAGTCACCTAAACTGAAACAGGGGCATTGTGGGGGACTGGAGGAGACACAGAGCGGCTGCAGCGGGTGGTAGACGCCCCAGGTAAATTAATCTCGCTTTTTTTTCCAATTACTTTAGATTCCTTTTAACAGAAGCATTGTGGGGAGCACCTGTAACAAGCAAATTGTGCTCATGGAGGTGGGGGATAGGCAGTGGCATATCCACAGAGTTACTGGGCATAGAGCAAGTTCCGCACTGGGCCCCAACAAGCACTCTATACATAATAACTAATATGGAGCAACAAAACCTGCCAAGGACAGCTGCAGTGTCAGAGAGCAATAAGTAGGGAAAGGCAGGGACGGTTCTACTCTATTTGCTTCCTGAAGCCAATTTGTTCATTGCTGCCATCCCCCCTTTGTAGGGCTTGGAAGGGGTGACACCTGCTCGGCAGAAGTGGGGAGAGAGGCTGACATCATTCTTCCCTCCTTCTCCATAAACCCCCTCCTGTGTCCCCTAGCAGAGCTGGTGATGTGGTGTGTTTTTGTAAGCCTCTCACCTGTCCATGTGACACATGCTTCTTGGCAGCCGGCTCTTCTCTACTTCCTGTTTCCATGCATGATGTGTAGGGAAACAGGAAGTAGAGAGGAGCTGCCGAGAAGCATGGATGTGTCACATGGACAGGAGAGAGATTTACAAAAATGCACCGCTGCGCCAGCCCTTCAAGGGGACACGGGAGGGTGGCCCATGAAGGGGAAGGGAGTAACGATTTCAGCCCCACTTCTGCCAGGCAGGAGTCACCCCTTCCAAGCCCACACCCCAGCTCATGACTTCAGCGTCCTGGTGCTGCCCCAGATAATCTGCCACCTGAAATGGAAGCTTCAGTCTGCTTCATGATAGGTCCGCCCCTGGGGAGAAGGGAAATGTTAATCATTAACATTATTCACTCATAGCAATCATTACCATTGCAGTACCAATAAAGAGCTAATAAAGCAGTTGAATTAGGACCCATTGAGGGTCCCCTGGTCCAGGGGTCCCAGTGTAATTGCAGCCACTACATCCCCTATTGCTATGGCACTGGAAATAGACATGTGTTGCACATATCACTAGGAGAGAAACAGTGGCGTAGCTAAGGAGCTGTGGGCCCCTAAGCAAGTTTTACAATGGGACCCTCCAAGCATTCTATACATAACAATTGATATGGCGCACCAAAACCTGCCAATGGCAACTACAGTGTCAGAGATGCAAGAAGGGAATGGGAAACAGTTTGTTAATTATTACCACTATTCAAAGTATCTATAGAAGTTATTATGAGCACAGGACCAATAGAGAGCTAAAACTGTATTTGAGGGAGGGCCCTTTGGGGCCCCTCTGGCCCAAGGGCCCCGATGCGGTCGCAACCTCTGCAACCCCTATTGCTACGCCCCTGGAGAGAAAGTCCTACTACCCTTAGCCGTAGCAGAAAGCCAATATGGCTGCAACCATTATAGAGATACCGCGAATATAAACATTTCATTGTGGTGTTTTCAAGCTTCTTGGATGATTATTTTATGGACTGTTAAATTTCCACTTGGTAAATGTTTTTAGCAAATGTGAGTTTTTATCTTTCTTTTTTTTTTTCCTCTTTCTTTCTTTCTTTCTTTCTTTCTTTCTTTCTTTCTTTCTTTCTTTCTTTCTTTCTTTCTTTCTTTCTTTGTTTGTTTAACAAAAAAAAAACACAACAGGATTCTGTTCTTAAGGTGCCCATACACAAGATGACTTGGCGGCCGATCGACCATCTGATTCGATAATTATAATCGGATGAAAATCAGTGCTGACGAGAGCATGCCCCGATCAATGATGCAACTAATTTCAGGCCAAAATTGTTTGCGTGTATCAATCGGAACATGCTGCAAGATGTGGGGCCGACTTGCTCGATTGGGTGTGCGGTGGTAACTGCGGGCGACATTTGGACGAGTGACAAATGCAACGGAACCCCCAGCACCGACTCCCCTAATGTAAATTGTGAGCGCCCCCCGTTCATCGATGGTTCCTGGCTCCATCGACATACATGTGCCCCACATGGTTGTCAGCGTAACGAGGGCAGGTATGTGATGTCACGCACCCATGTATATACCGGCAACCAAGTGGGACAGGTGTATGTGGATGGAGCCCGGAGCCAATGAGGTCAGGTAAAGTAAGCTGCACCAGGCACCCGAAGGGGGGACAGCACGGGGGCAACGGAGCTGCGGATGCAGCGTCATAAGGCCAATTCCCGAGAGATTTCATGCTAAAATTGATCAGGAATCGGCCTATGTTGTTGCAGAACATGCCCAGGCAGAGGAAGAACATTTCTGACTGTATTTCCATGTTAAGTATAAGCGTTCTGGAACTTTAAGGAGAGACTATAAAGAAAAAGCACATGTATTAAATTCTTTTTTACAGAGTTGATAGTTTGACAGCCCTGCCTTTAAACATTGCATTTTTCAGGAAGGTGGGGTGAGGCTTGCATGATATTACCAGTCTCAAAGAGCATATTTTATGTGAGTGCCGAAGACTTGGAACGAAGGACTGTTGGCAGGTGAAATGACAACAGCCCAGTGAATTTATTACAACAAACGTCTCCGTTTATGAGGATGCTCAAGCTTGATGCCTCGTATCCCTCCTGCACGTGTTGGGGTTTATTGCAGGAATGTGATACCATTGGCTCTTTGTAAATTGGCAGGACATTTATAGACTCGGAGAAAATTGCTTAAAACATAACAGTCCTCTATTCCATGTCAGAGAGGTAAACTGCAATCAAGCCCTCATCTTAATGTCAAATAAATTACCTCGCACCGGAGAGCAATTCATTACCGTAAAACGGAGTGCCCTGTTGACATAAGTGGATGCTATCAAAATATTATGTGATTAAAAATTGCTGAGTCCTATAAACTATTGGAGCCTGGGAGAGAAGGTCGCATCAAGGTTAACTTCCATGCAAAGTACATACCTTATGTTGTAAATAAACGCTATGGTAACATGCTAAAGTATCATATTTTTTGGAATATAAGACGCAATTTTTCTCCCCCAAAATGGTGAAAATGGGGAGAAAAAGTCCCTTTTGTCTTATATTCCAAAGACAGGGAGTTCCCAACTTAAAGAGACTCTGAAGCAAGTCTAAATTCTCTTTTTTAACCTGTATTCATGTTAAGCCTCATAAGCTCATATCAGAGGCAGAGCTTATGGCTGTAGCTCTGCCTCAATCAGGAAGCGCTCCCCGGGCACCACGGAGGGGATTTGGGGTGTATCAACCCCTCGTTTTGCAGCCGGATAGCAACGCTTTAGCTGGGCTTATGGGGCTTAACATGAATACAGGTTAAAAAAGAGAATTTAGACTCGCTTTAGAGTCTCTTTAAGTTCACTGACCCTCCACAATATTGTGGACTGCCTTGTACCCCCGTGTGGTCCTCCGCCCGCCCCAACGCAATCAGCGCGGCGCGGCAAAAAATGGGCGTGGCTATAACCTGCGGCAAAAAATGGGTGTGGATAGAACCTGCGGCACGTAGCGCCGCGGCAATAAATGGGCGTGGCAATGACCGGATAAGGGCAGAGCTAACTGTAATTTTAAGTGATCCCGGGGTGAGAGTGATATGGAGGCTGCCATATTTATTTCCTTTTAAACAATACTAGTTGCCTGGCGGCCCTGCTGATCTATTTGGCTGCAGTAATAAACTGAATTACACCAGCAACAAGCATGCAGCTTAATCTTCTCAGTTCTGACAATATTGTCAGAAACCCCTGACCTGCTGCATGCTTGTTCAGGGTCTATGGTTGAAAGAATAAGAGGCAGAGAACCAGCACGGCAACCAGGCAACTGGTATTGCTTAAAAGGAGAGAAATATGGCAGCCTCAATATTATTCTCACCTCAGGTTTCCTTGAAAAGTGCAACGCAAAGACAGTGGGCCCAAGTTTTGGTGACCCTTTCCCCAGAAAATTCACATAATTGTGCAGGTTTTCTCATGAAAATACACATAATGTGAGCAGATTTGCCCAGAAAATACATTCAATCATGTCGGCAGATATGCCCAGAAAATATGTGCAATGTTGTCGGCAGATATGCCCAGAAAATACGTGCAATGATGTCGGCAGATATGCCCAGAAAATACGTGCAATGATGTCGGCAGATATGCCCAGAAAATACGTGCAATGATGTCGGCAGATATGCCCAGAAAATACGTGCAATCATGTCGGCAGATATGCCCAGAAAATACGTGCAATCATGTCGGCAGATATGCCCAGAAAATACGTGCAATCATGTCGGCAGATATGCCCAGAAAATACGTGCAATCATGTCGGCAGATATGCCCAGAAAATACGTGCAATCATGTCGGCAGATATGCCCAGAAAATACGTGCAATCTTGTCGGCAGATATGCCCAGAAAATACGTGCAATCATGTCGGCAGATATGCCCAGAAAATACGTGCAATCTTGTCGGCAGATATGCCCAGAAAATACGTGCAATGATGTCGGCAGATATGCCCAGAAAATACGTGCAATGATGTCGGCAGATATGCCCAGAAAATACGTGCAATCTTGTCGGCAGATATGCCCAGAAAAAACGTGCAATCAAGTCGGCAGATATGCCCAGAAAATACGTGCAAGCAAGTCGGCAGATATGCCCAGAAAATACGTGCGATGATGGGTACATGAACTTAGCAGCAGTTAATTCAGCAGTTGGCATCAACAGGGAACTTTGAGTAAAGCCCTGTCTCCTAATAAAAAATTATGCGCTATTTACTATACATATAGAAGATATTAGATAGTGAGCTCCTCTGAGCACAGTCAGTGTCGTGACTATGTACTCTGTAAAACGCTGCAGAAGATGTCAGAGCTATATAAATACATAATAATATCATAAGACATTCAACTATGACTATGGTAGGAGTAGTGTGAGCTCCTCTAAAGGACAGTGAGCGACATAACGATGTACTCTGTAAAGTGCTGCAGGTGGGTGGGTGGGCTAAACGATTACCTGGTCGGGAGGGTGGGTGAGCTAAAAGATTATCTGGTCGGGAGGGTAGGTGGGTGTGTGGGCTAATAAAATTACCTGTGAGGGTGGGCTAAAATATTACCTGTGAGGGTGGGTGGGCTAAAAGATAACCTGTGATGCAAAAGATTACCCATGAGGGTGGGTGAGCTAAAAGATTACCGGTGAGGGTGGGCTGAAAGATTACCTGGGTCTGGGTGGGTGGGCTGTAGGATTACCTGGGTCTGGGCGGGTTGTAGGATTACCTGGGTCTGAGTGGGTGGGCTGAAGGGCTACCTGGGTCTGGGTGGGTGGACTGTAGGATTATCTGGGTGGGTGGGCTGTAGGATTATCTGAATGGGTGGGTGGGCTGTAGGATTACCTGGGTCTGGGTGGGTGGGCTGTAGGAATACCTGGGTCATTGGGCTGTAGGAATACCTGGGTCTGGGTGGGCTGTAGGATTACCTGGGGGGGGCTGTAGAATTACTTGGGGGTGGGCTGTAGGATTACCGGGGGGGGGGGCTGTAGAATTACCTGGGGGGGCCTTTAGGATTACCTGGGGGGGGGAAGCTGTAGGATTACCTGGGGGGCGGGCTGTAGGATTACCTGGGGGGGGGGGGAAGCTGTAGGATTACCTGGGGGCGGGCTGTAGGATTACCTGGGGGGCGGGCTGTAGGATTACCTGGGGGGGGGCTGTAGGATTACCTGGGGGGGGCTGTAGGATTACCTGGGGGGGAAGCTGTAGGATTACCTGGGGGGGCGGGCTGTAGAATTACCTGGGGGGTGGGCTGTAGGATTACCTGGGGGAGGGCTGTAGGATTACCTGGGGGGGGCCTGTAGGATTACCTGGGGGGTGAAGCTGTAGGATTACCTGGGGGGGGGCTGGTCGGTCTGGGAGGGTGAAAGATAAGATTACCTGGTCAGGCGGGTGGGTGGACTATTTGTCGAGGCTGGGAGGAGGGCCCGATCACTCCCTCACCTCGGTGGGCCCCCCTCCTGTTATGCGCGGCGCCGAGCGGGAGATACAGCTATTAGTCTCCGGGCTGCAGCAGACACTAGAGCTCCAGCCGCCTGTCCACTCCTGTCTCCTCCTCAGCAATACCGCTCTGCACGCACTGAATCAGGAAGTAGTGCAGAGCGGTATTGCTGAGGAGGAGACAGGAGTGGACAGGCGGCTGGAGCTCTAGTGTCTGCTGCAGCCCGGAGACTAATAGCTGTATCTCCCGCTAGGCGCCGCACATAACAGGAGGGGGCCCGCTGAGGTGAGGGAATGATAGAGTCGGGCCCCCCGGGGAAAAAAAAAACAAAAAAAGACAAACAAAAAAAACGCCTGCAATACCTAATGGGCCCCTCAAAAACGGAGCTTGAGGGGCCCCTGTGCGCTTGCACGGCCTGCACGGCCGTATGTCCGCCACTGCTGTAAGCGACAGCAACATATGAGAAAAGTAAGTCATGGCTCATTTTACTCTGGAAGAAACATGCTTCTTATTTCTATGAATGTATATGTTTTTAAAATGTTATGATTTTCGTGATAGTGGTCCTTTAAGTATAAAGGAGATTTAAATTTCTTATATGACCAAAAGACCAACCTCAAAGAGGTGGCATTAGCACACAAAACACATATAGGGCTTGATTCACAAAGCGGTGCTAACTGTTAGCACGCCTGTGAAAACACCCTTAGCACGTCTAAACAAGCTTTTCGCGCATAAAACTTTACGCGCGCAAAACTTTATGCGCGTAAAACTTTACGCGCGTACTGCACAGAGCGCAGGGCGCACCGCGCGAAGTGCCCATTAAAGCCTATGGGACTTAGCGCACGTAAAATTTTGCGCGCGTAAAACTTTGCGCGCGCAAAGTTAGAGCGCGATCTGATTGAGAAATCCGGTGCTAACCTACTTAGCACCCTGGTTAGCGCGTCTAAAGACTTTAGACGTGCTAAGTATGTTATCACCGCTTTGTGAATCAAGCCCATAGTGGACAATCTCAACCAACCAGATAGGATCCTGTACCAACCAACTGGCACTGATGATGTATTTGATGCATCTATTCCAAGAGAGCATGGACTTGTCATCATTCAAATGACATTTTCACAACATCGGTTTTAAAGCAAAAAAGGAATGAAAGTAGTTGCTGCGAGAAACAAGAACATTATTAGTTTGGAACACTTTTCATGCGTACGACCCTGAAACAACATATTTATCTTTGTTTCCCAAGAGGAACTAAATTAGATCATTACCATAGATACCGTCTGTGTGCCGTAACTGAGCTTGTGGGATGGAAGGTAAAACTGTTCTTTACCTCCATTACAGTAATTAACTATAAAGCTGTCGCATCTAAATTAAGATTACACAAAAAAAGTGGTTCTTCCAACACTTTAAAGTGTACCCGATTCAAGTGTGGCAGATGGTACACAGAGGCATGTTCCCTGCTCTATGCCATGCCTCTGTGTTCTCCCCCCCAGTTGCTGACATCATTGCATTCCAACGGTTCTCGAGGTGTGTTTAGCTAACAGAGACAACAAAGGGATGATTTGCATATTCAGCATTGATGCATTGTGGGACGCCTCAAAGCTCACTCCAACCTGAATAATCGCAAATACCTTCTGTTTTAAGAAGTAAAACTTCTGTTTAGCATAGCATCTTAGTAAGGAGGCTTTTTGGTCTCTTTCACCCCCTTACACGCTCCTAGGAGTTCTGGTTCACCATGAGCTTGCTGGACAATCTGTAACTTTAAGTATTTAGAGGCAATAACGAATGTAAAAGGTCAAAGGGTAAACTTGGGCTTTAAAGGGACCCCTTATAGGGGGTCAGGAATGCCACACATGCTCTCCATATGCCCATAGATGACATATGGAGCTCCAATATGTCAACATGAGAATCATTATAAAGTGACCTAACAAACTGTTCCCTGTCTTCGGTCCAGTAGCTGATAACTCACACTAAACCATTAAAACTATTTTATGTTGTTTTTATATATTTGATGAAAAGAAGTTCAGTGATGTTTTCAAAGCTCTGTGGATGAGAGCTCTGAGTAATGGTTACTTTAGGCTGAATGAGGAAAATAGCATACAAAGAAAATAAAAGAATGAACAAAAAGACCAAAGAAATGTGAAGCAACCTACAGTACATTGCAACCACAAGGTATTATGTCAGGCTGTATGGTGGCTGCATAAAGAAGTGGCTATGACCTGGCTGTCTTCATCAGTTTACACTACACAGAAACATGAACGCTTGCCTCAGAAAAGCTGCACTCTTTAGGGAGGAAGAGGATGCTTTATCTCAGGAGGGAGCATAAATACAAACCACTAGCCCCCCCCACTCCTAGGTACCATTCCCCATCCCTGGAGTGACTTCACAGCATGTGTGGCCATCATAAACCCCGCCCCTTCCCCTCTTCATAATAAATGCAGACTTGGTCAGCATAACTCGCCCACATCGTGCATGACTGTATTAAGCTCCCCTCTCTCCCCCCTCCCCTTAGCATAACAAGTGTAGGCTGTATAACCTCCCACAACAAGTGTGGCTACAGTGCTATGGAAGATATATAAATAATAATGTAGTTTTCCCTTCACCCGCATGGCAGGTGAGGCCAAAATAAACAGTCCTTTTTCCCATTAGAAATGTACCACCGTGAGAGGTGTGGCCAGTATAGGACAAAGCCATTTACTTCTATAGAAGTGAGGCCAATATAGGACCCTGCCACATACCCCTATGAGAGGTGTGACCAGTATAGGACCCTGCCACATACCCCCATGACAGTTGTGGCCAGTATAGGACCCTGCCACATACCCCTATGAGAGGTGTGACAAGTATAGGACCCTGCCACATACCCCCATGAGAGGTGTGGCCAGTATAGGACCCTGCCACATACCCATACGAGAGGTGTGACCAGTATAGGACCCTGCCACATACCCCCATGAGAGGTGTGGCCAATATAGGACCCTGCCACATACCACCATGAGATGTGTGGCCAGTATAGGACCCTGCCACATACCCCTATGAGAGGTGTGAACAGTATAGGACCCTGCCACATACCCCCATGAGAGCTGTGGCCAGTATAGGACCCTGCCACATACCCCCATGAGTGGTGTGGCCAGTATAGGACCCTGCCCATACTCCCATGAGAGGTGTGGCCAGTATAGGACCCTGCCACATACCGCCATGAGATGTGTGGCCAGTATAGGACCCTGCCCATACCCCCATGAGAGGTGTGGCCAGTATAGGACCCTGCCACATACCCCCATGAGAGGTGTGGCCAGTATAGGACCCAGCCACATACCCCTATGAGAGGTGTGGCCATTATACGACCCTGCCACATACCCCAATGAGAGTGTGGCCAGTACAGGACCCTGCCCTATACCCCCATGAGAGCTGTGGCCAGTATAGGAGCCTGCCACAAAGCCCATGAGAGGCGTGGCCAGTATAGGACTCAGCCACATTCCGCTATGAGAGGTGTGGCCAGTATAGGACCATAGGACTTCATCAGTTTACACTACACAGAAACATGAACGCTTGCCTCAGAAAAGCTGCACTCTTTAGGGAGGAAGAGGATGCTTTATCTCAGGAGGGAGTATAAATACAAACCACTAGCCCCCCCCACTCCTAGGTACCATTCCCCATCCCTGGAGTGACTTCACAGCATGTGTGGCCATCATAATAAACCCCGCCCCTTCCCCTCTTTATAATAAATGCAGACTTGGTCAGCATAACTCGCCCACATAGTGCATGACTGTATTAAGCTCCCCTCTCTCCCCCCTCCCCTTAGCATAACAAGTGTAGGCTGTATAACCTCCCACAACAACAAGTGTGGCTACAGTGCTATGGAAAATATATAAATAATAATGTAGTTTTCCCTTCACCCGCATGGCAGGTGAGGCCAAAATAAACAGTCCTTTTTCCCATTAGAAATGTACCACCGTGAGAGGTGTGGCGAGTATAGGACACAGCCATTTACTCCTATAGAAGTGAGGCCAATATAGGACCCTGCCACATACCCCTATGAGAGGTGTGACCAGTATAGGACCCTGCCACATACCCCCATGAGAGTTGTGGCCAGTATAAGACCCTGCCACATACCCCTATGAGAGGTGTGACCAGTATAGGACCCTGCCACATACCCCTACGAGAGGTGTGACCAGTATAGGACCCTGCAACATACCCCCATGAGAGGTGTGGCCAGTATAGGACCCTGCCACATACCGCCATGAGATGTGTGGCCAGTATAGGACCCTG
The DNA here is from genome assembly GCF_040937935.1 of Hyperolius riggenbachi. Taxonomy (NCBI): domain Eukaryota; kingdom Metazoa; phylum Chordata; class Amphibia; order Anura; family Hyperoliidae; genus Hyperolius; species Hyperolius riggenbachi. Next base: position 438,089,525 of record NC_090649.1, read on the forward strand.
CCACATACCCCTATGAGAGGTGTGACCAGTATAGGACCCTGCCACATACCCCCATGAGAGGTGTGGCCAGTATAGGACCCTGCCCATACCCCCATGAGAGGTGTGGCCAGTATAGGACCCAGCCACATACCCCTATGAGAGGTGTGGTCATTATACGACCCTGCCACATACCCCCATGAGAGTGTGGCCAGTACAGGACCCTGCCCCATACCCCCATGAGAGCTGTGGCCAATATAGGAGCCTGCCACATAGCCCATGAGAGGCGTGGCCAGTATAGGACCCAGCCACATTCTGCTATGAGAGGTGTGGCCAGTATAGGACCCAGCCACATACCCCCATGAGAGGTGAGGCCAGTATAGGACCCAGCCACATACCGCTATGAGAGGTGTGGCCAGTATAGGACCCTGTCCATACCCCCATGAGAGGTGTGGCCAGTATAGGATCCTGCCACATACCGCTATGAGAGGTGTGACCAGTATAGGACCCTGCCCATACCCCCATGAGAAGTGTGGCCAGTATAGGACCCAGCCACATACCGCTATGAGAGGTGTGGCCAGTATAGGACCCAGCCACATACCCCCATGAGAGGTGTGGCCAGTATAGGACCCTGCCCATACCCCCATGAGAGGTGTGGCCTACTTGCCTGTATAGGACTCTGCCACATAATCTCATGAAAGGTGTGACCACTATAGCACCCTGCCACACACCACCATAGAAATGCAAAATAGCATTCAGCTTGGAACTGAGACAAACACACTGCAGCCTGCTGCATTTATTTGGCCCACTTTCAAACTGCTTGCAATTTACATGCAATTTAGGAATATTTCATTTTATTGATCATCACTGCTGAGCACTCTGTTGTTTATTTGAAAGGTTTTATTCTACAGCACTTAAAGCCAAAATATGCATTGCACAGAAACCATTTTTTCATTATTCATTTTTATTACCTGGCTGGTTGGGTTTGCAATGTTGACCTACTGCGCTAATGTCCTATAGCGCTTGGCTGGCCTATTCAACAGTCCAGACTCCTTCCCCTCACCTATCATCATCATCCACAAAAGTAAGTCAGACAGGAAGTAGCTAGGAGGAGTATAGGCAAGTCTTTTCCTGTGGACACAGAGCTGACCCTGCCCATGTTCTTCCTGTGCTCCATAAGAGGGGGCATGGTCAGGTGATGGCTTTGTGCAGAAGAAGAAATTCCTGCTTTCTTTGCAGCTCTATACTTTCTGCACTGATCTCTCGGTCACAAGACCAACTTTTCCAAAGACAATTTCTCTGAAACATCTGCATCAAATCTGTCACTTCACCTTTATCGATAAAAAATCCCAGAGGTAAAACTTTAACGAACAGGTATTTACATGCTACAGGCAGCAGACTTCAGTTTTTTCCAATTCTATGTTTTATTTTGTCTTTACCAAGCAATGTAACGTTCAAGGCCATGAATAGCAAGTTGTCATTACTATTTATAAGGTATGTAAAGTTCACAAACACTTCCTGTGCTGGGATCTCGCCACTCTCTAAGAACAGTATTATTAGCTGTTAATATGTAAAAATTATGTACAAAATCCAGGCAACGTAGGTTTGGTGACAGAAATGTCATTAGAGGGGGAGGGGGATGAGAAGTGCGGCTAACGCCTGGCTGACGCACGTAGATTAGTCTAGTGTGAGAGGAGCTGCTAAATGCCACCGATAAATGACTGCATTACTGGAATCCCACATAGAAACATTCACTGGAATTTGCTGCATGATAAACACCATTTTTTTAAATAAAAAAAGCAACTTCAGTAGACTTTGTGCAATATATCTGAAACCAGAGAAATCCGTTTTAGCTACAGTTATATGAGATTGGCTTTGTGGGAAATGGGAATGTACTGTATATAAAAGTGCAAAGGAATCTCTATTCTTTCAAGAGGAACTGTAATCAAGGAGTGAACTTCATCCCAATCAGTAGCTGATACCCCCTTTCTAATGAGAAATCTCTACTTTTCTTGATCATCAGGGGTTCTTTATGGCCGATATTGTGATAAAATCCCTCCCACAGTGTGATGTCAGGCCAAAGGTCCTCATAGTTTCCTGTCTGTGAACCTTGTTGCATTGTGGGAAATAACGACTGTTTCCAGTTGCCAAGCAAGCAGTATCTCCCTCTGTGCATATGTATATCTATTTAAAAAAAACCTTGTATCTTATCGCATTGTTAAAGGACTTATGAGCTGAAAATAGAAAAAAAAGTTCTGTACGTGCTTCAATTTTGAATCCATGGAGGACGCCATCCGCGACCTCCCTTTACATCCGCCCGGTCCCCAGCTGTTTAATCGCCCCCGGGCCGGCTCCCGACCCCACAGCCCGAGTCGGGCTCGCCTGCCTTAAGTAAAAATGGCTGACGGAGCTTGCCGCGGCTGCGTAGTTCGCATAGATGTGAGTGCGGGTGCGCAGCTCTAGGGGTCCTCCCACCGCATCCTCGCTACAGGCTGTCTCCTGTGCGCAGATCTGGAGGGAGGCCTAAGAGCTGCACAGCCGCACTCGTATCTATGCGGACTGCACAGCCGCGGCAAGCTCCAGCAGCCATTTTACTTGAGGCAGGAGAGCCCAACCCGGGCTGTGGGGTCAGGAGCCGGCCCGGGGGCAATTAAACATCGGGGACCCGGCAGAAGTAAATGGATGGCACGGATGGCATCCTCCATGGATTCAAAATTGAAGCAGGTACAGAACTTTATTTTTATTTTCAGCTCATAAGTCCTTTAAAGGGACTTCGAGCAGTGCAGTAACTATGGAAATATGCATACCATTTTGAAGCTCTCTTTCTCCTCTTTCCAACGACACATAAAGCGCCACCCTACGGCTCTTAGTTTTCATTATTTTTGCAATCGAAATTTCGGTGACCGCGATTTCAATCGCGAAAATAGCAAAAACTAAAAGGCGTAGGGCGGCGGTTTATATATCGTTGGAAAGAGGAGAAAGAGAGATTCAAAATGGTATGCATCTTTCCATAGTTTCTGCACTGCTCGGAGTCCCATCACACAACCACTAATTTGTTAAGCTCTTTATTGGCTGACAATTAATCAGAAGGACAATTTCAAACTTGTAACCAAAACGTACAAAGCTCCCCACAATCTCTCTCCCCTGTACTGATACTGTAACCCGTGTGCGCCCTGAGGCTAATATTAACAGTATTACGCTATGTACTTTTCTTTTATTTAATTTTATCGAGAATTTTATTGGATTAAAAGAATTATTTATCGACAAGTGCCTTGGTGTTACTGGAAGTGAATGTAAGCGCAGTTTCCACCTGCAAGTTGAGGTGGGCAGCATCTGGTGAGCTCTTTGGCATTCACTATGTTTGGATTGACACTGAGAGTGAGAGTTCCAGGCACGGAGGTGTAATTTTCCACGGGAGTGGTTGCTATCTGGATACTGTCATCTGTGTGTGGAGTCAGGCTATCTATATATTGGACGTTATTACATTATGTGCAGTTTATTTTACATAGCAGATGTGGAGAATCTAGTGGCATTAATGCATTATAACATCGTGGAGGGAATCAGCAGGTTGGAGAGCGCAGCAGCTTTTTTGTATTTGTAACTCGTATAAAACCACTTGTACCAGGCTCCGGCTGGTCTCAGTCCCTTGCAACGAAGTCCAAGCTATATTGCCCAGCAAAACCTTGGGGGGAAACTTGTGACAGTTCGCAATATGGTTCTGAATAGATGACAGTTCGTTGGTTGGTCCAATCAGGACATTCACCTTGGTCCAAGATCTTTTAGACTCTTTAGGTTGTATTTTTAGCACTCAATACACTTTACTCTTAATACCTCCCCTCTGGATTGGGCTCCCCAAAATAACAAACAAAATAAAATATAAATCAAATAATCAAAAAGGGTTAAAGCAAAATAAAGATGTATGAAATAAAATATAAAGTGACCGACGCAACCCTCTAAACCATCAACACCACCCTCCTACAATAGAACTTTCTTTAAGTGCACTTTGACTTTAAAGCTGAATAAGCTCTGAATAAGAGTTGATGCAAAAATTGTAATCCAAGTAGCTTAACTCTGTATCTTGATCAGATGACAGTTCACTTTCTCTGTAGCATACTTTAGTATCACAAGATGCAATGCAACTCCTCCTCTTCCACTTAACTTTGCAATATTAACAGGTTTTCTTTAAATATCAAACTCTCTGTAATCACACAGAACACATCAACATATAAAGTTTAACTCTTGACTTGAAACGGACTTGACAGGGATAACGTCTCTATATAACAGGACCATAGGCAATCGGGGGTTGTGTCAGCTCAGCAGGGTACTTTAGGTAGTAGAGAATGTCTCTCAGTGACAGTAGTGCCTGGACTTTTTATAAGAAATAGCAACTTGTCTCATTTTAGATCAGCAGCTTTCTTCTGCATAAATGACTGTATTCTCAGCACAAAGTCTCTGTGACTGTACAGCACTAGCACTCTTACATAGGCAGTCTTTAGCAATACCACTCAGGGATACAATCTGGGCCTCTCCAGGTTCTAGGTTGCTATCATCAGCAAGTTGACGCTGGACACTGGCTACTAACTGTACACACTTTATGGCTTAGATGTGTCTCTCAGGCCTATACTCATCTGACTGCGAATGTCTTTAGGTCAAGGTTAATCCGGGTCTGCTGCCTCTGGCCTCTGGGTAGTGTCTGGCCGACCGCCGCTGTCCTTACTGTATGGCCGCCGGGTCCCCCTTGCTTCCGGGTGACTGCTATGGCACTTCTCTGCGCTGGTCTGGGCTCCCACCCTGCTCCGCACCGATCGCTCCTGCTCAAGTCATCTCTCCTCCACGTTTTCTCTCGCTCTCCAACCGACAGCCTCGGACAGGCCCACCGAACCACCGATGGTCCCATCGGTGGGCCCCGGCCGTCCCGCCTCCTGGGGGCCCCAGTGCTAAAAAGGAGGGGGGCTAAGCGCAGGAAGGGGGGACATTGTGCACAGATAGGCGGGGAGGGGCGGAAGCCCCCCCCTCCCTCACCTAGGGGCCCCCCTTCCGCGCCCCCCCCCCCAGAATTGCAGCCAGCGGCAGCACCGGGGAAGAATCACTTAACGGTATGACGGAGATCCGTAGCTCTGCGTGCCGCTGGCTGGTCTGTCTCTGTCTCCTGAACTGACTGTCCAATCACGCTCTCGCAGGAAGTACTGCGAGAGCGTGATTGGACAGTCAGTTCAGGAGACAGAGACCAGCCAGCGGCACGCAGAGCTGCGGATCTCCGTCATGCTGGTAAGTGATTCATCCCCGGTGCTGCCGCTGGCTGCAATTCTGGAGGGGGGGCCCCTAGGTGAGGGAGGGGGGTGGCTTCCGCCTCACCCCGCCGATCTTTTCCCGCCACCATCCTGATTGCATTTTGAGGGGGGTATCTGCCACCAACCTGCCCTCATTACGATTTTCTGGTGTCTGCTGCCCACATTACGATTTTCTGGTCACTGCTGCCCACATTGCGATTTTCAGGTGTCTGCTGCCCACATTACGATTTTCAGGTGTCTGCTGCCCACATTACGATTTTCAGGTGTCTGCTGCCCACATTACGATTTTCTGGTCACTGCTGCCCACATTGCGATTTTCTGGTGCCTGCTGCCCACATTGCGATTTTCTGGTGCCTGCTGCCCACATTGCGATTTTCAGGTGTCTGCTGCCCACATTACGATTTTCAGGTGTCTGCTGCCCACATTACGATTTTCAGGTGTCTACTGCCCACATTGCGATTTTCAGGTGTCTGCTGCCCACATTACGATTTTCAGGTGTCTGCTGCCCACATTACGATTTTCAGATGTCTGCTGCCCACATTACGATTTTCTGGTCACTGCTGCCCACATTGTGATTTTCTGGTAACTGCTGCCCACATTGCGATTTTCTGGTGTCTGCTGCACACATTGTGATTTTCTGGTGTCTGCTGCACACATTGTGATTTTCAGGTGTCTGCTGCCCACATTACGATTTTCTGGTGACTGCTGCCCACATTGTGATTTTCAGGTGTCTGCTGCCCACATTACGATTTTCTGGTGTCTGCTGCCCACATTACGATTTTCAGGTGTCTGCTGCCCACATTACAATTTTCTGGTCACTGCTGCCCACATTGCGATTTTCAGGTGTCTGCTGCCCACATTACGATTTTCTGGTCACTGCTGCCCACTTTTGGGTGGGGTTTCTGCCACCAACCTGATTGCATTTTGGGGGGTATCTGCCGCCAACCTGATTGCATTTTGTGGGGGTATCTGCCGCCAACCTGATTGCATTTTGTGGGGGTATCTGCCGCCAACCTGATTGCATGTTGTGGGGGTATCTGCCGCCAACCTGATTGCATTTTGTCGGAAAATCTGCTGCGATTTGACTACTTGATGAATTATCATGAGGCATGTAACTACTTGAATATTTTATCTAAAATGTATCTAGTCGGACCTAATCTCTGTGAATAACACCGCTACTTATGTTGTGTTTTTTTTTTTTTTAAGTCTGTCCATGACTCATCGTTACCACGCCGATGTTCCAGTGCGTGGTGACACCCATTTACTTTTGCTGCGGCGCGCTGAGCGCGCCGCATGTGGGCATATGCCTATTGGAGACTGTCCTCAGAAGTGCTCACGATCTTTTCCCTACCATAAACTCATGCAAAATTTCTAGAGTACATGTGTATGTGAGCCCAAAATGGGGGGGGGGGAGGGGGAGGAGGGGATCGGGGGGGGGGGCCCAGGCTGAAACTTCCTTGGTGGGCCCTAGGCTGAAACTTCCTTGGTGGGCCCTTAGTGTCCCAGTCCGACCCTGCCAACCGACTCTAACTAGTTCCCGCCGGTTACACCCTTCTAGATCCTGCTCCCTGCGCCCGCGCTGTATCTTGCTGACAGGCTGTGCGGGGCTCTGGAAAGTCCCAGCAAAATCCCCTAATTTGCATACTGTGGTCTCTTGGCAACAGTCTATGCGACCCTTCCTTCGCTTATTGGCCCTTGTCATGCTCCGTTTTGGTTCTAGCAGCATGATACTTAGTCTTAAAGGCACCACACATATGGGAATGCATAAGTAATCTGTAATCCTCTTTTGGGGGGTTACAATACCACTCCAACTGCAATCTCCGATCTGTTCACAGCCTTCTTCTATCCTCCTATAGAATCTCCTCCTCTCATTAACATATGCAAGATTTCTCACAAGCTTCACCCCTCCTCTGGAATCTTCTTACACAACACATCCATCACTGTCCAGATATTAAAAATATTTAAACGCTCCCTCAAAACTAACTTTTTCCGACAAACATACGCTCTAATGTAGCCCATTCCCCTTTAACCTCTCGCCAAGTTGTACTTCTTACTAAATATAACCTAAAAAAACACCTTTAGGTATACATATTGTATACTACCCCACCTTTTCTTTCCTCCCTATTCCTTTAGATTGCATGCTTACAAGGGCAGGGCCCTCTTACCCTCCCTTTTGTGTCTTGGAATTTGTTCATCATGTTACATTTGTCACTGTAACTACTGTCAAGGCCAGATTTATACTTTTTGTGCCTCTAAGCCATGTGTGTTGTGGCTCCGCCTTCATGTGCTGCGGTGCCCCTCCCATTCCATGTGTAGCCCCCTCTTCCATGTGTATCATCCAATGTACAGCAGCCCCTTTCTTACATGAACAACTCCCTTGGGCATCAGTTTCCCCTTTTCATGTGTTGCCTCCCCTTTCATATGTAGCAGCCCCTCTTTCATGTTAAAGGTGCCTCTTCGGGCTGCAGCTGCCCAAGGCCTAGGCCTTTGTGGCCTTTCCAGAAATCCAGCCCTGACTAATGTGTCTAACAATTATCTATTACTAGCTTATGGCCCAGGGTTGCCCGAGTATGTATTTGGCTGGTGTTGGCTCCTCCCACTTTTTCTATCCCTAACACACAATGATTAAATGAGCTAGTTTGTGAGCTTTGCAGTCTTTGGCATAAATAGTTTGCATTGAAATGAGAAAAATCTGATTGGTTGTTGCTTCACCCCTTTTCTGAATTTGAACCCCAGTCACCCAATGACCAACTGTACCAGGTTTGAGGCTTGTGTGATTAACAGTGCAAGAATGGCAGCAATGAAATATTCCTCTTAAAAATCAATAGGTGAATTTTGATTGGCTTTTGTAGGCTCCACCCACTTTTCTGAATATTAATCCCAGTCACCCAGTGACCAACTGTGCAAAGTTAAAGAACCCTGCCATTAGCAGTGTAAGAATGGCTGCAGTTTACATTTTCCCAGTGAAATTTGTATTTGTCTCTGCCCACTTTTTGGTTATGGGGATAAAAAGTGTCCTATATGTTATTACAGGTAATGTACTGTGTGTGCCAAATTTCATTCAAATCCGCGCAGACATTGTTGCGTGATTAACAAACATCCAAACATCCAAATTTTCACATTTATAATATTAGTGAGATGTACCAATATCTATATTTTGTGTATACCATTGTCTGTATTGTGTACCCCATCTTTGTTTCTGATTCTGTACAGTGCCTTGGCGCTTTATAAATCAACAATAATCATTATGCTATCCCCACCAGAGTGGAAACATAGCATGAAGATGCGTTAGATAATCTGGAACATCCTGTCTCTTGGCAGAGGAACACTGGTGATACATGTTGTGATATAAAGGCTGGTTATGCAGTCTATGCCTATTTAGAATGCATGTGGCAGGTCCACTTTAAGTTTTTCAGTTTGCAACATTGCACATATTTTTGTAATGAAAAACAGAGAAGGCTTCTCAAAAATCATATAATTCGTAGCATACAAGCGCTTTATTACTTTGCTAAAATTGATTTAAATCCTTTGTAAGACAGGTAAACCTCTTGGGTGTAATCGGCTTAATTTTTGTGCAAGAATATAACAGTAAATATCAGTGAAGCGTGCTTTGTTCTGTTATTATATTTTTCATGATGTGAATTCTGCCGTTATTAAAATGTATAAAAAATATATATTTGTCTGTAGTTGGAATGTTTATTGATTTATGATTGAAATAGTCACAGCAGGTGGGGTCTGGGACCACCAGGTCATGTCCACAGCTGCTAAACATATTGGAGGATTAGCCTTAAAAAATGCATAGCTTGCATTATTCAGTGAAAAGAATTGTATCATTTTACTCTGTAAGAGGCTACATTCACAGAGAGACGTTATGGAGCTGCAATATATAAGGTTTTATAACGCAGCTTACCGCACTGCAATGCTAATCCTATGGGACAGTCACAGTGCGACGTTAGCGTTGTCACATTGTAACGTGTAGCGTTATGGTAACTCTGACTCGCTGCTTGCACTGGGTTACCTCTAAACGCACACGTTACCAGGTACAGGGAAGCATACTTTTCATTGCCTGTATGCTTTCCTGTACCTACTGTATGCGAAGGTAATACAGCGTTAATCTGCGTTACCACTTTTTTGTTGCGTTATAATCAGGGATGATCTCTGACGTTAATCACGAGTGATCACGAGTGATTACTTGTAATTCAAATGAGGATTAATTACAGCAGCTGAGCGGCGGGGATTGGAAGGGTTATATAACCATAAATCTGCGTCCTCCCCGTCCCGCGCTCCATATAGGTCCATGCGTCCTTCTATTAGTAGCGTTACAAGCCTCGCTGCCGTCACTTCCTCATTTCGGCTTGAAGAAGGAAGTGACGGCAGCGAGGCTTGGAACGCTACCATTAGGATGCATGGACCTATATGGAGCGCGGCAAGGAAGCGGATTTATGGGTAAATAACCCTTCCAATCCCTCCTGCTCAGCTGCTGTAATTAATGCTCATTTGAATCATGAGTAATCACTCGTGATCACTCGTGATTAAGGTTGGAGATCATCCTTGGTTGTAATGTTGCTTTGCAATCAACGTTCTAGTCAGTCGAAGATTTTGGCTGACTAGAGCGGGGGACACTGGGGGCAGTGGACTGAAAGGATGGTGCTGTGACCAAGGCCGGATTGCTGGAAAGGCCAAATGCGCCAGGGCCTTGGGCGGCTGTAACCTAAGGGAGCACCTGGACATGAAAGAGGGGTTACTACATATATAAAAAGAGGGCTGAAAATGGGAATGCAACATATGAAAAAGGGAAACTGATGCTCAAGGGAGCTGTTCAAGAAAAAAAGGGGTTACAGTACATGGATGATACACATAGAAGAGGGTGGAGGGCATGTCATGGGAGGGGCGCTGCTGAACAATAAATGGAAGCCACAACATACTTGGCCTAGGGGCACAAAAAGTATAAATCCAGCCTTGGCTGTGGCAGACAAGGCATATGTAACCGCATCATTGACAAAACGGCACCTACAGTATATCAATCAAACCCCCTCTCAGTTCAGGGGTACTTAAATGGCAGATCTACTTTACATCTAGAATTAAGCATGCAGACCTGATACAAGTAGCTCTAAAAAGAGAACCCGAGGTGGGTTTTAAGAATACTATTAGGACACAGAGGCTGGTTCTGTAATACTATCGCCAGCCTCTGTCTCTGTACTGTGCTGGCTCCCCCAGCATTTTGCTGACCTCCAGAAAAAAAACGCAGTGCTAGCGACATGCACCTTGTCGTTAGCTGGCTGTTTACCTTTGTGCTGCCAGTTACTGCTGCTCCCCCGCCTCCTCTATAGCGCCGATCCCCGCCTGCGTCCCTTCCCTCCAATCAGCTTACGGATGCGGGGAGGGAAGGGACGCAGGTGGGGAGCTGAGCTATAGAGGAGGCGGGGGAGCGCCGGTGACAGGCAGCACAAAGGTAAACAGCCTGCTAGCGACAAGGTGCATGTCGCTAGCACAGCAGTTTTTTTCTGGGGGACAGCAGAGCGCAGGGGCAGTCTGGGTGGCACAGTACAGACACAGAGGATGGTGATAGTATGCAGAACCAGTCTCTGTGTCCTAATAGCATTCTTAAAACCCACTTCGGGTTCTCTTAAAAATGATTTCTTTCAGTGTATTTTCGTCCCGTTTCATAGGAGGTCAGAAAACACCCAGTTCAGTGTTAGTGTTTTCCCATCTTTTTATCTCGCCTATAATAGGAAGCAGGAAGCATCAGAAGGTACTTTGGGAGGAGATGGTCTCAGGAGACTCTATTTCATATCATTGTAGAGAAATAGGAAGGGAGTTTGACACTGCCCACACTAAACAATGAGAAAATTAAAATCTCAAAACACTTCTTCTCTAACTAGCAAGAGAGTTTAGTTATTTTTGTGCCCAGAGAATGAACTGACACATTGTATAGAAGGGATTATATTTAGATCCCTTCCATAGAACTGTGTGGAGTTATTTTTCCATATGGAAATGAGAAGTATTCATATCGCCATGAAGGCACTGAACCTCTGCCAACATTCGTGCTGTGAAAGATAGCTATAATTACAAAAGAGAAGCCAAGCTTAAAGAATCTCATTTTAGCGGAGCAGAGTTCTTCTAAACAGCGAGACCAGGGAATACTGTGATCTGTGAAGGTTGGAGATTTGCAGGTTTTATACAGCCTGTAACATCAATATTTTATTTTCTGCTTTCGCGCTCACCCTGTTGAACAGTCTATTGGAAATAATCCGTATTAAGTAGTGGAAGAATCATAGTGCCAGACAACGCCTTCACACTAGGTGCCCAGGTGAAGAAGATGACGACTTTGCTTGGTCTAGTAAAATCATTCAGTGTTCTTGCACTGCCCCACTTTCCTGGAATCTTTTCCTCTATAAGGCCCAAAACAAAATACAGAGGTTAAAGTAAACCTGAGACCAGCAAAAATAAAAAAAATATACAAACCTGGGGCTTCCTCCAGCTCCCTTTTTGCTAATCGGTCCCTCACTGTCCTTCTCTGCCTGGATCCTCCGTTACAAGCCCCGTTAACTCTGCAAACTGAGGCGTACTGTGCATGGGCGACCCGGCCGCGTAGGTGTTCTGCACTGGTGCAGCACGTTCTGGGTCTGCGCAGTACTACTGAGCAGGCACAGAACGCTCCCCCGTACTATGCAGTTGTAGGGAAGTGTACGCTAACCTATCCACCGGCCTCCTGTGTCTCCTCTCCACCGTCGTCAGGCGCCTGTTTCCTGTGATGCGGTGGCTCGTATGTGATCGTCGGGTCACAGGATACAGATACTGCCTTGGCAATTGAGAGAAGGCACAGGACACAGGAAGAGGTGCGCTGGTGGATAGGTGAACATACACTCCGCTACAACACTGCAAAACCCGGGGGGGGCACATTTTAGATAAAGGGAGACCCCCTCGGGAGTTCATAGGGTCAGGGCCAGTTCTAGTAACATGGTGCCCTCCTAGCATCGCCCCATCCTTCACAGCAAATTCACCACCTTGGGCTCCCAAGCTGGCTTTCAGGACCCATCCCATCCCCCCAGTCACACAAGATCATTATGTGTCCATCTATCATATGTCCCCAAAAGCACTGGTGGGGTCCCCATTATTCTCCTTCTCTTTTACTCTACAAGTGCAGAATGTGCACATGGTGGAGTCTTATCTAATCCAGGCAGGACACAGGAGGCAGCACCGTGCTCTATTCTCTGGACTTCTTCTCTTCCTCATTTCCTGCAGGCATGAATAGGGTCACCATAGCTGGAAAGGAGAGGGGAGACACCTTGGGGGGCCCCTATAGACTCTGGGGCCCCAGGGTGACTGCTTCTTTCCCTTTGTGGAAGCACCAGCCCTGCACAGGGTTCATTGGTTGTCTGGAAATTGAACACCAAAACTTCTGCTCACCTGCCCACCTCCTTTGGAGCGACATCTTTCCATCCTGACCGGTCTATAATTCGCTCAGTTTTGACTAGAAATTGTTCAAACAGTATGATCTGGCAGCCACTATTGATCATATTGATCCAATCTGCAGGGGAAATAACAATACATCGGCACCTTAAAGGGAATCTGAAGTGAAAATAAACTTATGATATAATGAATTGTATGTGTAGTACATTAGTAGCAAAGAAATAGTCTTATATTGTTTCCAGTACAGGAAGAGTTAGGAAACGTCAGTTGTTATCTATTCAAAAGAGGCGCTCTGAGCTCTCTGAGACATTCCTTTTTTTCTGAAGCACTTATACATCAAAGAAACAGTGTGTAACGATCGGTGTAACAGAAAGGATCTGATTACCGGCGATCTGCAGTATCACCGAGAATGCAGATATATACCCGATTATAGATGATCTGCAGTATCACCGATAATCAGGTATATCTCTAACCTCTGGACACCTGAGTAATATATGAGTGTTTGGTGCAACAGTAATACTTTGAGGAGAGCACCCTTACAGTGGGTGCGAGGCAGTAGGAGGTACTGCCCAGAGAACAGATTCCTTCCAAAGGCCTGAGGCTCCCCAAGGGGCGGAGCCAGGCTGAGAGTAGGAAGGATCAGAGAGTGAGTGACACCAAAGGAGAAATGTCACTGACAGGTCTGTGAACTATTTCCCAACAGGAGAAATAGTTCTCGAGGTCGGACAGGCCAGGTCGGCAACAGACTGACAGATCAGGTACAGAGACAGGAGACAGAAGCGAAATCCTAATGGCCCATACTCACGGTCTGCAAAAGTGGCCTGTCGCCAGCACACGTGAGCGTGTGGGCGACAGGCCGGCGACAGCATCTCGCCAGGTCCCTTCGCGTACACACGCGGAAGAGAGACCAGCGGTGCGACGGAAGCTGTCGCCGACGTTCCGCCTCCCCCCGCCGGAAGCTCTGTATACCTCAATGGAGGTTGCTGTCGCTAGTCCACGTACTCACGCGGACTAGCGACAGTTGCGGCGGCGACTGTCGCCAGGCGATTGAAACTTTCAATCGCCTGGCGACATCAGCGACGGGCGAAAGTTCAGGGTGCACGCCCGTGCGACGGCGCATACTCACGGGCGACCTGTCGCCGCAACACATGCGCGCCGCGTGTTGCGGCGACAATTGTAGCCCGTGAGTATGGGCCATAAGACTAGCCGAGTTTGGCAACAGAGTATCAGAATGACAAGGTACAAAATCAGAGATCAGAACAATGGTCAGGAAAGCAGAAGGTTCAAGGTCATAACAAATAATCAACAATTCCTAGACTAAGGTGTGAGTTCCTTGGTCATCAACACCTTGGAAACTGGTCTAGATAATAACACAGATAATAGCAGAATTCCTAGACTAAGGTGTGAGGTCCTTGATCATCAACACCTAGGAAACTGGTGTAATGTAACACAGATACTGACAAGGTCTGAGTGCTACCAGGTAGTGATCGCAACGCCAGACACCAGAGGAATGACCAGCACCCAGTATATATACACCAGCGCTCTCCTGCGCCTCCCCTAAGTGCTGGACCAATGAAAACTGAAAGAATTGTCAGCTGACCGGCCTGGTCAGCTGACACCCTTCTGGCTGTCATAAATGCTCTGCCTCTCCGCGCACACGCAACCTTCTGAGCCTGTGTGGACTATCAGTCCCAGCCACACCAGACATGTGTTGTAATGCCTCTGCTGTTTTGGATGCAGAATCCGCCGCACTACTGTCCGAGCGTGCAGCGTTTTCTCCGCGGTCTGCAGTACTGACAGAAGTAGGCTTATGCGTGCAAACCGCCGCGTCTGATAAGTTTTTACTGTAGGGAAGTTCAAAGGGTCATTAGCTCTGCTCTGTCTCATAGTTTAAAATACAGTGTACGGTTTGTAATTGCAAATATGACAAAATTATGCTGGCCTGGTGCACACCAGAGGAGTTTTTCTGAGCGTTTTGAGTTTTTAAATCTGCTGCTAATGTTATCCTATGTGTCTGTGCACACTGGAGCAATGAGGTTTTGTAAAAAAACCCATAACATTACATTGGGAAGAGCTTTTGAAACCTCTAAAAGCTCTTCCCAATGTAATGCTATGGGGTTTTTACAAAACCGCATTGCTCCAGTGTGCACAGACACATAGGATAACATTAGCAGCAGATTAAAAAACTCAAAACGCTCAGAAAAACTCCTCTGGTGTGCACCAGGCCTTATTTAAACAAAAACAAAAAACTATAACTGTAAATAAAAATGTGATACTCTTTTCTTTGCTACTAATGTTGTATTATTTATCCATACTACACATACAATTCATTATATCATAAGTTTATTTTTGCTTCAGTGTCACTTTAAAGAGACACTGAAGTGAAAAAAATGTATATGTAATATGTATATCATGAGGGTATATTACTGTTATTTTTGCAAATAAGGGCTTGTGATTATTGATATAGTATACAGAAACACTAAAAAATACATCTTTATTTCAAATTAAAATATTATCACCAAACATGGTGCTAGCAACAAAATTGAAAGAAAAAAAGGGTAAAAAAGTTATGATATAATTAATTGTATGTGTAGTACAGATAATTACTAGAACATTAGTAACAAAGAAAATATTCTCATATTTTTATTTTCAGTTATATAGGTTTTTTTTTATAACATTGTATCATTCTCTAATATTTGCAGTTTACACACTTCTTAGCATTGTAAGGGCTTGATTCACAAAGCCGTGATAACTGTTATCACGGCTGTGAAAAAGTGATTTTCACACGAAAACCGGTTATCGCATGCAAAAATTCATGAATTTTCATAAGTTAATGTTCGTGCGATAACGCTAATTTATCGCGCAAACGCAGAACCTTAACGCGCAAAAAAATTGCGTTATCGCGTGAACACAAATTTTTGCACGCAAAAACCGTTTTCACGCTAAATGTCGCACAAAGCACTTTTCACAGCGTGATCACAGTTATCACTGCTTTGTGAATAAAGCCCTAATTGATTTTACAGAGCAGGCTAGTGAACTTTTGAACTCTTCTCTGCAGAGAAAATGAAAATACGTCTGACAGTTAAGATAACAAGCTTCAGAAGACAGAGCTCTCTGCCACTTTGAAAGTCGTGGATCTCAATGGCTCTTTTGCATAGATAACAACTGGAGTGTCTTAACACTTCGTGTACTGGAAACAATATTAGACTTAGTATGTCTCTGCTACTAATGTTTTATTTCTTAGCTGTACTACACATACAAATCATTATATCATAATATTTTTTTTTTCGCTTCAGTGTCTCTTTAAGTGTGATCGGCATCTATGCACCCAGTTACCATATGGTCAAAGTATTTTATTTTCATAGAGACAGGTTCCCTGTGCCAGCTAGAAAATATAAAGTATTGCTGGAATTTTATGGCTAAGTACAGATGACAGTTAGACTCAGAAGCAAGCTAAACGCAGCCAGGGGAAAACACCATTTCAAGAAAAAGATTGATTGATTCTATAATACATTTTTGACGCATCATATTGAAACTGACTCAGACACATGGTACGAATGTTTTCGCGTCTCGGGTAGATTTATAACGTATTTCAGTTACGTGTGGCCCTGCATGAGCAACAAGGTCAGCCCTATCAATGCAAATTAATTGTTTTCTGAAACAAAGTCTCATTGTTTAGTCAATTAGGGCGCACGCATTTGTGACATCAGACAGCGTGTGCATTTTAATGATGTGTTTTATGTTTTAGTCAGCTGAATATTGGGCTCTGTCAAGCACTTTGGCTGCGAAAGGTCAAACGAACGGGATGCTGAATAGCAATGAGTCTGAACGACAGATACACAGGATTATCAGCACAGGCCTTAAAAGAGAACAGAGCATTCATAAACAGAGAGGAGAGGAACGTGGAAGGGAAACAACATCACTAGGCAGAGCTGGGTATCCATAGCGCTAATGGCCAACATCAATCTAAACTCATTCGTATATTGATCAGACCTCAGAAATCAATGACACGAGATGCAACTTGTTTCAGAAGTTCCAAAACAGTGACACCAATTATAGATACGACTATTAAAGTAAATAGCAAAGCATTGGTTTTTGCTTTCTTTTAATTTGATGTAACACATTTTAACAAACCAGGCATCTGGGAATCTCCTTGTTAAAGGGAACCTCCAAATTCCAACATGAACCCCCTCAAAGGCCGCCTAAGTAACAGAGGTGGGGAACCACCCCTTATTTATTGATTAAACAAGAGCCCTAGGGGGATGGGGAAGCTTTGTCGCCCCTCTTTTCCAGAGCCTCCCCATGTCATGGACCATGCGGGCTGGTATAGCTTAGGGTGCGGAGCCCCATGCTGTCTAGGTTCTGAATTCTGGCTATACCAGCCTGCAGGGGTAACAAGGGGTTTAACCCTCCTGGCGGTTTGCTAAAAATCCGCCAGTGGGCAGCAAATCCGTTTTTGTTTTTTTTTCTTAATTTCTTTTTCATGTAGCGAGACTAGGTCTCGCTACATGATAGCCGCTGCTCAGCGGCATCCCCTAGCCCCTCCGATTGCCTCCGGCGATCGGAGATCAGGAGATCCCGTTCAAAGAACGGGATCTCCTGGAGGGCTTCCCCCGTCGCCATGGCGACCGGGTGGGATGCAACGTCGTGACGTCATAGGGGACTCCGATCCACCCCACAGCGCTGCCTGGCACTGATTGGCCAGGCAGCGCACGGGGTCTGGGGGGGGAGGGGCGGCCGCGGCACGACGAATAGCGGCGGATTGGCGGGTAGCGGCGGGATCGCATTGCACACGCAGCTAGCAAAGTGCTAGCTGCGTGTAGCAAAAAAAAGAAATTATGCAAATCGGCCCAGCGGGGCCTGAGCGGTGCCTTCCGGCGGCATAGCCTGTGCTCACGGGCTTACCGCCAGGGAGGTTAAGAAGCTTGGCAGGGAAGGACCCCGCCTCGTGTCTTTTCATTTAATTTCTTTCTATTTATTTATTTTAATGTAAATAATAGGTATATTTGCCAGGGATACTCATACAGCAGCATATAGAGATCCTGGGCAAAAGCATTGCACCTTGCCAGGGGGTTCCTTGTTGCTCATTACACTGTAAAATAATAGTATATATAGCCAGTCCTTGAACCTATAATGGAAGATTACAAATGTATCACTGCAGACCTTGATCTACAATGCTGCTTTTCTGGTTGTATATTCATCCTCTGCATTTAAAGAGAACCCGAGGTGGGTTTCTGCAATCATTATAGGACACAGAGGCAAATTCTGCATACTATCACCAGCCTCTGTGTCCTTATACTGTGCGCAAGCCGCCTCCCTATGCTCTGCTGCCCCCCCTTATAAAAACCGACACGCTAGCGACACACAGATTGTCGCTAGCTGGCTGTTTACATTGATGCTGCCACTCACCGCCGCTCCCCCGCCTCCTGTATATCGTGGCTCCCCACCTGCGCCCCTTCCCTCCCCGCCTCCGTAAGCCAATTGGAGGAAGCTTTTCTTTAACACTTTCTGAATTACTAACCCAGAATGAGTATGCTGATCAGATGTTCTGACTTTCCAGTCACCCATACCAACATAAACTGTAAGATTGTTGCAGGTGCGTGACTGACACTGCTGAAGCGTGGGCATCAGCGTGATATCCAGGCAATTACTAATATTTAGAACTCTCAGCAAAGGTCCACTTTACAGGAAGCATAGACGCAGTGGCGGACATACGGCCGTGCAGGCCGTGGCGCCGCACGAGGGCCCCTGAAGTTCCGTTTTCTTCAGGGGCCCATTAAGTATTTTTTATATATATATATATATTTTTTATTATTTTTTTCCCCCGGGGGGCCCCGACTCCTGTCCTCCCTCCCTCCCTCCCTCACCTCGGGGGGCCCCCCTCCCGGTATGCGCGGCGGGAGAGCGGCAAATCCGGGTCTCCAGGCATGCGCTAGAGGGCTCAGCCGCTTGGTCTCCAATATGTCGACAGAGTTGGAGACATATTGGAGACCAAGCGGCTGAGCCTCTAGCGTCTGCCTGGAGAGCCCTGAAGACTTCCTGTATTTGCCGCTCTCCCGCCGCGCATATCGGGAGGGGGGCCCCCAAGGTGAGGAAGGAAGGGAGGATAGGAGTCGGGCCCCCCACCCGGATAGCTACTCAAAGGGCTACCTGCCTACCCACCCGGCTACCTAACCACCTACCCACCCGGCTACCTACCCACCCACCAGGCTTCCTACCTACCTACCCACCCGACTACCTAACCACCCACCAGGCTTCCTACCTACCTACCCACCCGGCTACCTAACCACCTACCCACCCGGCTACCTACCCACCCACCAGGCTTCCTACCTACCCACCCGCCTACCTACCCACCCACCCACCAGGCTTCCTACCTAACCACCCACCCGACTACCTAACCACCCACCCGGCTACCTACCCACCCACCAGGCTACCTACCCACCCGGCTACCTAACCACCTACCCACCCGGCTACCTACCCACCCACCAGGCTACCTACCTACCTACCCACCCGGCTACCTAACCACCTACCCACCCGGCTATCTACCCACCCACCAGGCTTCCTACCTACCCACCCGGCTACCTAACCACCCACCAGGCTTCCTACCTACCTACCCACCCGGCTACCTAACCACCTACCCACCCGGCTACCTACCCACCCACCAGGCTTCCTACCTACCCACCCGCCTACCTACCCACCCACCCACCAGGCTTCCTACCTAACCACCCACCCGACTACCTAACCACCCACCCGGCTACCTACCCACCCACCAGGCTACCTACCCACCCGGCTACCTAACCACCTACCCACCCGGCTACCTACCCACCCACCAGGCTACCTACCCACCCGGCTACCTACCTACCTACCCACCCGGCTACCTAACCACCTACCCACCCGGCTACCTAACCACCCACCAGGCTTCCTACCTACCCACCCGGCTACCTACCCACCCACCAGGCTTCCTACCTACCTACCCACCCTGCTACCTACCTAACCACCCACCCGGCTACCTACCTACCCACCCGGCTACCTACCTAACCACCCACCCGGCTACCTAACGGGCTAGTTACCAACCCACCCACCCACCAGGCTACCTACCCACCCACCCGGCTACCCACCCACTAGGCTACCTACCTACCCACCCACCCACCCACCCACCAGGCTACCTACCTACCCACCTACCCACCCATCAGGCTACCTACCTACCTACCGGGCTAGTTACCAACCCACCCACCAGGCTACCTACCCACCAGGCTACCTACCCACCCACCCACCAGGCTACCAACCCACCCACCCACTCACCCACCCACCAGGCTACCTATCCACCCAACCACCCATGGGAGCTGCGCACCGGATGGAGGCTGGGACAGGAGGTCTGCTGCTGCAGGTGAGTAAATGTTTTTGTTTTTTTATTTATATTAGCAGGTGTATGTTCTGGGCAGGTCTGCCACATGATTGCACGTATTTTCTGCGCAAATCTGCCGACATGATTGCACGTATTTTCTGGGCATATCTGCCGACATGATTGCACGTATTTTCTGGGCATATCTGCCGACTTGATTGCACGTATTTTCTGGGCATATCTGCTGACTTGATTGCACGTATTTTCTGGGCATATCTGCCGACATGATTGCACGTATTTTCTGGGCATATCTGCCGACATGATTGCACGTATTTTCTGGGCATATCTGCCGACATGATTGCACGTATTTTCTGGGCATATCTGCCGACTTGATTGCACGTATTTTCTTTGCATACCTGCCGACTTGATTGCACGTATTTTCTGGGCATATCTGCCGAAATGATTGCACGTATTTTTTGGGCATATCTGCCGAAATGATTGCACGTATTTTCTGGGCATATCTGCCGACATGATTGCACGTATTTTCTGGGCATATCTGCCAACATGATGTGTATTTTCTTGAGAAAACCTGCACAATTATGTGAATTTTCTGGGGAAAGGGTCACCAAAACTTGGGCCCACTGTCTTTGCGTTGCACTTTTCAAGGGAACCTGAGGTGAGAATAATCTTGAGGCTGCCATATTTCTCTCCTTTTAAGCAATACCAGTTGCCTGGCTGCCGTGCTGGTCCTCTGTCTCTTATTCTTTCAACCATAGACCCTAAACAAGCATGCAGCAGGTCAGGGGTTTCTGACAATATTGTCAGAACTGAGAAGATTAGCTGCATGCTTGTTGCTGGTGTAATTCAGTTTATTACTGCAGCCAAATAGATCAGCAGGGCCGCCAGGCAACTAGTATTGTTTAAAAGGAATTAAACCCTCACCCTGGGTTCGCTTAAAGTTACAGTTAGCTCCGCCTTCATCCGGTCATTGCCACGGCCATTTTTTGACGCGGCGCTACGCGCTGCAGGTTCTATCCACACCTATTTTTTGCCCCGTCGCACTTCGCGCGCCGCAGGTTGTAGCCACGCCCATATTTTTCTGCGCCGCGCTACGCGCGCCGCAGGTCGTAGGGGGCCCGCAATTACAATTTTGCACAGGGGCCCACTGCTGGCTGTGTCCGCCACTGCATAGACGAATATTTAAAAAGCCACTGGTGACTTGCCTGTCTGCTTTACCGATCCTGTGCCTTTAATACTTCCTGAATCACTGACCAGAACACTTGTGCAGAGAGAGAGTGATCTGTGTGCATTCTCTATACGCTTGTCAGAAAAGATTGCAGTCAGAAGATCACCATGGCAGCCAGGCAAATGTTACTTTTTATTATAAGGAAATGTCTTTTGCTTCCAACATACAGTTCATAGGAAGAGGAATCTAAAAGAGCAGAGGCATTATTACAAGTAATTGGGCCACATGGCAAAATCTGACTGAGACCCCCACACCATACCAAGTCATGCTTTGGCAATGGCCCTACCCACCCTGTTTCTCCCACAGTTACATGTAAGAATGTACTGTGCATTTACAGATATGCTTAAAATTGTTTAAATGAGGCCATCATTACGGCAAAACATGTTGGACCTTAATAGTGCCATTTGAGGTGGTCTCCCAGTATCCACATTGCTCTTCCTGGCCCATCAGCTCACTCACACACCGAGATCTCTCACAGGATCACACCATCCTATGGAAAGTGTTGCACCACACTGAAGGATTTTGCTGCCCTGAGCTTCTGGATCAGTAACAACTTGCATTCTACAAGTGTTTGCAATGTTATTATAGCCTTGCTTTGGCACATACAGTCTTGGGATCAGTCCTTGCTTCATGAACAGTACTTATTTGTCATTGCTGAGGGCTGGTTCCAGCCTGAGTTTTCCACCATCCTTCCGGACATTGGTCTATACACTCTAGTCAGAGGAAAAGCTAGAGGGGTACAGGCATGGCTCGTGCCATGGGTGCCTGCCCCTGTGCTGCACGGCAATGCCTACCCCTGTGCTGCACCGCCATGCCTGCCCCTGTGCTGCACCGCCATGCCTGCCCCTGTGCTGCACCGCCATGCCTACCCCTGTGCTGCACCGCCATGCCTGCCCCTGTGCTGCACCGCCATGCCTGCCCCTGTGCTGCACCGCCATGCCTGCCCCTGTGCTGCACCGCCATGCCTGCCCCTGTGCTGCACCGCCATGCCTACCCCTGTGCTGCACCGCCATGCCTGCCCCTGTGCTGCACCGCCATGCCTGCCCCTGTGCTGCACCGCCATGCCTGCCCCTGTGCTGCACCACCATGCCTGCCCCAGTGATGCACGGCCTTGCCTGCCCCTGTGTTGCACCACCATGCCTGCCCCTGTGCTGCTCCCCCATGCCTGCCCCGTGCCTCCCTATCACTCAGTCTTCAAATCAGATTAATTCTGTTATCTGGGGAACATGGGTACTTAATTTATGTATGTAGGGCGCACTTAAGTACAGAGAGGGAATAAGAAGAGATATTTACAAAAAAGTTACTTCAGCAATATCCCGAGCCAAAAAAAACAGGCAACCATAACACATGTATGCAAGAAAGGATGCTGTTTTCAGAAAGGAAGGTGGCTCGGGGGGGATGGGGGAGCAATTTCAGTGTTTGCCACAGGCGCTTCATTACTCAGATACGCCCCTGACTCTAGTTTACTGCTGAGGGCCAGCTAGTCCAGCTGAATGACAGCTCTGTGATTGGGTTCAGTCTTTTTCCCATGATGGTGTGGACTTGGTACTCTACAGCAATTGTTTGGTGATATACACACATGAGATGAACAAGCGATCATTATTTTAATTTGAACCGTAACTATATTCTGGAGAGAGAGCCTCTTGTGATGTTAGGCAGTGTGGTGCTGGAGACAGCTCGTTTGTAGCTTTCAATACTTTTTATGAGGGTATTTTGGGGTGTTCTGTATAGTGTAGTTTGTGCGTTTTATTGTCTACATTTTCTCAGGTGCTTTCTCATGCAGTCACAGGCAACAACCTGTTACACTGAGGAAGTGAGGTGGAACCTTGGGAAACAGGTTACTTCTTTTATTTGTTATTTCAAATAAATTATTGGAACATTATTCCCGGTTCATGTTTTTTTATCAAAGTCAAAATCTAGTTTCAGACCACCCCGTGCTAATTTGCTGACCCCAAAAAGAGCATTGTCGAGCACTGTGGATTTGCCCACCCAGACCAGACCTGGTCTCAGCGGACAATTTCAACCAAGCCCAACCTATCTACTGCTTATTTGCCAATACAGTCATATGACCGTATCAGCCAACACATAAAGGGTCTGATGCACAAAAGTACTGATGATAGAAAGGACCAGTGTGGTTTGAATGATAAAACAACATATTTAGCTTCTAGATTCTTTGTGGTATGTATGGTGAGGGGTGAGGTGTGGGTGTGGTTAGAGGTGTGACATGGGGCATGTCTTAAAGTGTCCCTCTTTCTTATCTCAAAAAGTTGGGAGGCATGATATCAAGTGCTCTGATTTAAAGGGGAACTGAAGAGAGAGGTATATGGAGGCTGTCATGTTTATTTCCTTTTAATCAATACCAGTTACCTGGCGGCCCTGCTGGTCTATTTCTCTGCAGTAGTATCTGATTAAAACCAGAAACAAGCATGCAGCTAGTCTTGTCAGATCAGACTTATAAGTCTGAACCACTGAAACACCTGATCTGCTGCATGCTTGTTCAGGGGCTATGGCTAATAGTATTAGAGGCAGAGGATCAGCAGGGCTGCCAGGCAACTGGTATTGTCTAAAAGGAAATAAACATGACAGCCTCCATATACCTCTCTCTTCAGTTCCCCTTTAAAGGGAATCTGGAGTGAAAATATACTTATGATATAATGATTTTTATGTGTAGTACTGCTAAGAAATTAAACATTATTAGCACAGATATAAGTCTCATATTGTTTCCAGTACAGGCAGAGTTAAGAAACTTCAGTTGTTATTTATGCAAAAGAGCTTATTTGAGCTCTGCTACTTTATAAAGTCGTGGACAGCACTGTCTTTTGAAACACTTATCTCTCATTGTTTCTTCTTTGTTTATGCTTTTTCTGCAGAGAAAAGATCAAAGGGTCAATTAGCCTGCTTTGTGAAATCATTTAAAATGAGTAGTGTATTGTGGAAACCGCAATTATTAGAGAATGATGCAATGTTATAAAAAAGCTATTTACCTGAAAATAAAAATATGACACTATTTTCTAATGTTCTATTAATTATCCGTATTACACAACCAATTCATTATAACTTGAGGTTTTTTTGCTTTATTGTCACTGACGGGATTATCCTTATGCTTGTTTCAGAGTTGTGACTACTGATGCTATAAGATCATGATCAACAGGACTGCCAGGCAACTGGTATTGTGTAAAAGGAAATAAATATGGAAGCCCCCATATCACTCACACCTCAGGTTCACTTTAAGATTTTTTTTTCCTCACTGTAGAATCACCTTAATCATTCATCATTAAGTATTTGCTTATAAGTTATATTTGCAGGTACTGTAAAGGCTGCTTCCATCACCCGCTAAAACATTTCTCTAAGTATGTCAAATATTTGTTTTTATTGTACATTCTAATGGGTTTACTCCTCCATTTGCAGAGTTGCAATATTTCCTTAACCAAATTGCAGAGATAAAATAATAAAAGCCCAATAAAAAATAATAATAATAATGCTTGTATATATTTTCCATAAATCAAAGTGATGCCTTCATCTTGCACTAACAAGATTTGTGCACTTACTGAGTGAAGAGAGGGAAGCATGTATACAATATAACATGGAGCAGATCCCCAGTTTAAGAATTGCTTGCAGAGGGAAAGATGTAGCACTAAATAATGGGCATCTGTGTGTAGGATCACAAGCAGGAATAGCTTGCAGGCTTTGTTCTTGTGCTATTATGCAAAATTAGGGGGTAGGGATGAATGGCAAACATTTTTTTCAGGTTACTCTGTTGTCTCAAAAATAAGCCCTCCTCGAAAATACATTACTTTCTGTGTGCTGTCCACATCTAGTGGTCAAAAATATATATTTTTTTAAAATAAATTAACCCCTTCATCCCCCCCTCCCAATAGTTACCACCATAAAGCACTTGTAAAAAGAAAAAAAACGACTACAAAAAAAGCACAAAATGATAGCATTTAAAAAAAAATAATTACATAAATAGTTAGCTTAGGCACTCACCTTTTTTTATATGTATATCATGAGGGTATATTGCTGTTATTTTTGCAAATAAAGGCTTGTGATTATTGATATAGTATACAGAAACACTAGAAAATACACCTTTATTTCAAATTAAAATATTGTCATCAAACATTGTGCTAGCAACATAATTTTAAATGTTGCAATAATCGGGACAAATGGGCAAATAAAATGTATGGGTTTTATCTACAGTAGAAATTTTTATTTTAAAACTATAATGGCTGAAAACTGAGAAATAATGATTTTTTTTCCAATTGTTTCTTCTTCTTCTCTGTAAAAGACATATAAAATAATTCTTAGCAAAAAGTACCACCCAAAAAAAACCACAATATATATAGATCATTTTGGTCTAATAAGTAGAGATAAAGTTATTGGCGAATGAATAAGAGGAGTGTGAGGTTAAAATTGTGTGTTTGAAGGGGAAAAAAAACTGCGGTAGGGAAATGGTTTAATACACAAAGCAGAACATATTTTCTCTCAGTGTACTAATCCAAAAACCTATGTAATGGTACCATAAAGCAACACTTGCCTCATCACCAGGTGCAGATACAGCATCAAAACTTCTGAAAATATATTTTATGTCTTTCTAATTGAAAACTGTTTAAAATGTATATTTTTAGTGCTAAATACAATAAATAACATGTCGATTTCCTTTAATAATATTAGAATAGCCTAGACAGGGTCGGCCTTAGGTTTCACAGCGCCTTGAACGTAACCAGATTTTGGTGCCCCCCCCATTCATCCTCTTCATGCGCACGCACACACACACACACACACACACACGCCCGCCCGCCCGCCCATGTGCAAGATCCCCTTTAGTGTATATAGGAAGATCCCCCCTTTTGGTGTATATGGACAGATTCACCCCTTTAGTGTATATAAGCAGATCCACTTTTAGTATATATAGGCAGTTCCCCCCTTAAGTGTATATAGGCAGATCCACCCTTTAGTATATATAGGCATATCCACCCTTTAGTATATAAAGGTAGATTCCCCCTTTAGTGTATATAGGCAGATCCCCCCTTTAGTATATATAAACAGATCCCCATTTTTAGTGTATATAGCTAGGCAGATAAATAGTGTATAGTATACACGCAGATTCCCCTTTAGTATACATAGGCACCCCCCACACACTTCCCCAGTTCGGAGGCAGTTGGGGAATCTCACTTTTCTGCTGGGGACAGAAGATGGCCAGGAGTCAGGAGTGACAAGCAGGTCTCTCTCTGATTAGTGCACAGCGCAGACATCGCCTGTGAGCATGGCCGAATTTAGAGCTGAGGAGCCTATAGGCACAAAAGTTGTGGCACCCAAAGCCCCACCCCATAGAATAGGCCACAGACACAGATCAAACAACACACATGCAGATCAAATACACACGCAGATCACACACACATATGCAGATCACACACACACACATGCAGATCACACAGACATAGATCAAACACATGCAGATCACACAGACACAGATCACACACATGCAGATCACACAGACACAGATCACACACATGCAGATCAAATACACACGCAGATCACACACACACACACATGCAGCACAACTAGGCTGACCATGTGTCCTCTTTTGCCCGGACAGGTCCACTTTTTCAGACCTGTCCGGGATGTCCTCCCGGATATTTGATCTGTCCGGAGAGCCGAACACACTTGCAGAGATCCATTGAGGCTGAGATGAGCCGAACACTGCGAGTCAATGGCAGAAGAACAGCTTGCAGAGATCCATTGAGGCTGAGATGAGCCGAACACTGTGAACCAGCAACAGAAGAACTGCTTGCAGAGATCCACTGAGGCTGAGATGAGCCGAATACAGCGAGCCCAAGGCAGAAGAACCATTTGCAGAGATTCTCTGCAAACGGTTCTTCTGCTGCTTGGGCTCGCAGTGTTCGGCTCATCTCAGCCTCAGTGGATCTTCTCTCTCTGCAAGCTGTTCTTCTGCAGCTTGGGCTCCCAGTGTTCGGCTCATCTCATTCAGCTCCTGACTCCTGACTCAAACGGCTCTTCCTCGGGCTAGGCAGTGAGTCAATCCCTTCCTGCTGCTCTGCTCCACCTCCAGCCGCCCCCATCCACTGAGACAGAGCAAATTGCAGAGCAGAGGGGTGGAGACAGCCTGAGTTCAGTGGGACTCACGCTGGGCTGATCACTGGTGCTGTTTGTGTGTGACCTGTGGGAGCAGCTCAGCAGCACAGCCTGAGCCCTGAGTTCAGTCTGTCAGTGTCAGTGAATTGATTCAATTGATTCAAGTCACGCTGGTGCTGTGTGGGCAGCCTGTGGGAGCATAAAGGCCTGAGTTGTTAGCAGTGAAGTCACTGCTGTGTGGCCAGCCTGTGGGAGCATAAGGGCCTGAGTTAGCAGTGAAGTCACTCTGCTGTGTGGCCAGCCTGTGGGAGCATAAGGGCCTGAGATTCTAAGCTATACTGGGGCCATATTCCTATCTAACCTATACTGGGGCCATATTCCTATCTAACCTATACTGCGGACATATACCTTGTCCGCACATTTGTGGGGAAATCTGCTGCCAATCTCATTGCATTTTGTGGGAAATTCTTCTGCGAATCTGATTGCATTTTGTGGTTGGCCGGCCCTCGACCATGTGGTCTGGAAAAAAAAACGTCCCTCCATGCCCACGAAGTTGAACAGCACACTGCTAAGGTCTTGTATATTTGGCCCCATCCATGACCACGCCCACATGCTGTTGTGATCGTCCTCTTTTTTGGAAATCAAAATATGGTCACCCTAGCATACACACACATGCAGATCACTCAGACACAGATCACACACACTCACACATGCACACATGCAGATCACACACAAGCAGATCACACATGGCCTCCCCCTCACAGAACGTCTCCCTGGAGTCAAATAAGAGGCACCTGCTGCACTGCTTCCCTCGCTCCAATTAAAATGTCTCCCCCTGGCACACAGCTTCCCTTCCTCCGATAAAACTGCCCCCCACTCAGCTTCCCTCCTTCCCTCCGATTAATTTCCCCCGCTCTGAGCTCCTCTCAGTTCCCTTCCCTTCTTCCCTCTGATGTAGAGAACGGTGAATTGTAAGGGCTTTGCTTGATGACCTCATCAAGCGAAGACCCTTAAAGAGAACAAGAAGCAAAAAAAAAAATATGATATAGTGAATTGGTTGTGTACTATGAATAATTACTAGAAGATTAGCAGCAAAGAAAATATTCTCATACTTTTATTTTCAGGTATATAGTGGTTTTTCTAACATTGCATCATTCTATAATATGTGCAGATTACACAACACTCAGCATTCAAAATGATTCTTTCAGAGCAGTCTGTGAAGTAATGACCTCTCCTCTAGCAGAGAAAAAGTAAACAGTTCACTTACAGTTGAGATAATAAAAGTCAGATAACAGCCCTCTCCACGACTAACTTAGTCGGAGAGCTTAATGGCTTGTTTGCATAGAGATAACAACTGGAGTTTCTCAACTCTTCCTGTACTGGAAACAATTAGACTGATGTATCTGATCTTAATGTTTTATTTCTTAGCTGTACTACACATACAAATCATAATATCATATTTTTTTTTTCGCTTCAGTGTCTCTTTAAAGCCACAATTCAGAAGAATGCCCTGGGAGCTGAGCAAAGCCGCTGTTTGCGAGATGGACAGTGAGAGCCACTGCCTGCACCGTTCTCTACATCGGAAGGAGGGAGGGAAGGGAACTGAGAGGAGCTCAGAGCGTGGGACATTAATTGGAGGGAAAGAGGGAAGCTGTGCGGCGGGGATGACATTTTATCAGAGGGAGGGAAGCGTGCGCCCTCCTGGAAGCCAGTGCCCTGAGCGACCACTCCGGTCGCTCACATACCTCCCAACATTTTAAAATAAGAAACCAGGAAACCGGCCACACCCCTAACCACACCCCCTAACCACACCCCCAACACACACCCCTAGTCACGCCTACCATAGTTTTTTGAACATTTTTTTTATAATTAATATTTATGCCCTTATATTTTTTTTTTATAAATATACCCTCATACACCCTGCCTGTGGGTGGGGAGGAGGGTAAAGGTGCCCGTCGGTAGGGAGGAGGGTGAGGATGGGTGCCACTGCAACAAAAAAATGATCGAGGCGCCAGCCGCGCCTAAGTGGGATGCGGCCATAGCATTACTAACTCCCTCCCTCCCTTGAGATCTGCCCCCCTGTGTCCCCCGTTAGCAGAGTGCGCAGGGCTGCGGAGCGGGCTGTCATCTTACCTCCGTCCATGCACGCATACCGATGTCCAGCTTCACTCTGCTTCCTGTGACGTCACAGGAAGCTGGATGAAGATACGGTATGCGTGCATGGACGCAGGTAAGATGACAGCCCGCTCTGCTGCCCTGCGCACTCTGCTAACGGGGGACACAGGGGGGCAGATCTCAAGGGAGGGAGGGAGGTAGTAATGCTATGGCCGCATCCCGCATCCCACTTAGGCACGGCTGGGCCTCGATCATTTTTTTTAACTCGCTGCCCACTGCCGCCTGGGACTTTGAGGGCTCATACCATGATAGCGGGAGAACCCCCCCCCCCCCCAAATTGTGACCGTCCCGACGAGATCGGGGCGGTTGGGCCCTCTGCGCTCACTGGTGGGATTTTGTTGAAAAGATGAGAATTACGGGTGCCCTGTAATGACTGTACAAGGCCCCATCAGAGATATTTTCACTCATACTGGGAGCATTGGGTGAATGTCTTGGACTTTACCCTGGCATTTTCCCAGAAAAAGCATCAACAGATTTTTCATGCAGTCTGTTTTCTTTCCATGGGTTCTCTCGTCACTCACTGACAGTAAAATGTTGTGAATGGCAAAAGATAAAAGCCTGATGATGGGTGTAGCGCTGCCTAGGAAGTCCCTGCTGCAAATGCCTTTCAGCTGATAGAGCTACGCACTGAAAGCCGATACAAAGCACTACCATGCTATATATAGGGGTGATATACTGATGAAGGTGTACAGCAGGGAGCAGCTATCTATTCAGACATTGGATGAGGTATAGGGGAGTTTAAAGCAGAGCTGCAGTCACCACCAGACTGAAAATCCAAGAATTTTCTCATTTCCATCCAAATGTTAGGATGCAAACTCAACACTTAAAGCAGACCTGAACTCAGAATTAGAGTTGGGCCGAACCTCCGATTTTAGGTTCGCGAACCTGGTTCGCGAACTTCCGCGGAAGGTTCGGTTCGCGTTAAAGTTCGCGAACCGCAATAGACTTCAATGGGGATGCGAACTTTGAAAAAAAAAATAATTATGCTGGCCACAAAAGTGATGGAAAAGATGTTTCAAGGGGTCTAACACCTGGAGGGGGGCATGGCGGAGTGGGATACATGCCAAAAGTCCCGGGGAAAAATCTGGATTTGACGCAAAGCAGCGTTTTAAGGGCAGAAATCACATTGAATGCTAAATGACAGGCCTAAAGTGCTTTCAAACATCTTGCATGTGTATACATCAATCAGGTAGTGTAATTAAGGTACTGCTTCACACTGACACACCAAACTTACCGTGTAACGCACCGCAAACAGCTGTTTGTGTAGTGACGGCCGTGCTGGACTGGTGCGCACCATGGCGAGAGTGCAGGTTTTGGTGGCTTTACAGCCCATATGGTCGCCTGGCTGATGTAGCTGAATGACAGAACA
This sequence comes from Hyperolius riggenbachi, assembly GCF_040937935.1. Lineage (NCBI taxonomy): Eukaryota > Metazoa > Chordata > Amphibia > Anura > Hyperoliidae > Hyperolius > Hyperolius riggenbachi. The sequence goes on from NC_090649.1 coordinate 438,120,430, forward strand.
GTGACTGTCCAGCTGATCAAATTTGGTCTGACCACAATGAGGCAACGACCTTATTATCGTGGGTGTGCCCCCCGAGACACTCATCTAGGCGCCGGTCATTGCTTCATTGTGATACGCAAGCCCCTTCACCACGGCAAGGTAATGATCACGAAGGGGAATGGGCGCATGTACATGCCTTTTCTTTTGTTGTTGCAGCTGCCCGTAGTGCAGCCAGAAAAATTAGGCAGTCATGTACACGCACCAGAAAAATTATTACAGCGGCCGCTGCTAGCAGCGGCCTAAAAAATTCAGCAATCCGCCTGGAGTCCCGGACCCTGTTGGTGGTGGCGGAGAAGGTAGTCAAGCGGCCTGCAGGCAGACATGCTGTGTGGAGGGACTGGGAGCGACTTAGTCTTCTTAGTGGCGGGTTCACTGAACAGGTATACAGTGGCGGGTCCACTGAACAGAACAGGTATACAGTGGCGGGTTCACAGAACAGGTATGCAGTGGCAGGTTCACTGAACACAACAGGTATGCAGTGGCGGGGTCACTAAACAGGTATACAGTGGCGGGTCCACTGAACAGAACAGGTATGCAGTGGCGGGTTCACTGAACAGGTATGCAGTGGTGGGTTCACAGAACAGGTATGCAGTGGTGGGTTCACAGCACAGGTATGCAGTGGTGGGTTCACTGAACAGGTATACAGTGGCGGGTCCACTGAACAGAACAGGTATGCAGTGGCGGGTTCACTGAACAGGTATGCAGTGGTGGGTTCACAGAACAGGTATGCAGTGGTGGGTTCACAGCACAGGTATGCAGTGGTGGGTTCAATGAACAGGTATACAGTGGCGGGTCCACTGAACAGAACAGGTATGCAGTGGCAGGTTCACTGAACAGGTATGCAGTGGTGGGTTCACAGCACAGGTATGCAGTGGTGGGTTCACAGAACAGGTATGCAGTGGTGGGTTCACAGCACAGGTATGCAGTGGTGGGTTCAATGAACAGGTATACAGTGGCGGGTCCACTGAACAGAACAGGTATGCAGTGGCAGGTTCACTGAACAGGTATGCAGTGGTGGGTTCACAGCACAGGTATGCAGTGGTGGGTTGACTGAACAGGTATGCAGTGGTGGGTTCACAGCACAGGTATGCAGTGGTGGGTTCACAGCACAGGTATGCAGTGGTGGGTTCACAGCACAGGTATGCAGTGGTGGGTTCACAGAACAGGTATGCAGCCAGACAGGAACAAGTTAAGCCTAACTAATCTTTCCCTGAGAGACAGTCTGCAGCAGCTCGCCCTACTCGCACTAACGCAGGCAGCACACGAGTGACCGTAATGGCCGCCGCTGCCTGCCTTATATAAGGGGGGGGTGGGGCTCCAGGGGCTAGTGTAGCCTAATTGGCTACACTGGGCCTGCTGACTGTGATGTGGAGGGTCAAAGTTGACCCTCCATGTGCATTATGGGGCGAACCGAACTTCCGCAAAGGTTCGCCTGCGGGACGCGAACGCGAACCATTGAAGTTCGCATGGAACCGTTCGCAGGCGAACCGTTCGGCCCAACTCTACTCAGAATGTCCTCTCTGCTCTAAAAGATAAGTAACAGCATCATAACTTTTAAAGAAAAAACATTTCTTTGTTACAGCCCACAGAACTCCTGCAATATATCTGCAGTGTGTCTACTTCCTGCTTTCATGGAAGCAGACAAAGGGTTAACATCATGTGTTCACAATTTAGCTGCGCTGCCAGAGCTGCCAAGATTCCTGTGCGGACACCGCTGAGGGATCAAATTACAGTTGTGATTAGTCACAAATGAGGGGGAATTAGACAGAACTTTCAAAACTCTGTGGGCTATTTTATTTATTTGTTAATTCTTTTGACAATTTTTCTTGGGTACTATTTCTTTCTTTCTTTACAAATGATTTAAAGAGAGCCCACAGCGGACCGAAAGTAAAAAAAACAAATACTTACCTGTCCTCCCCCAGACCAGCTGGCAACCGCGCCGCTTGTGCACAAAAAAAGCTCTGTGTAATGATCAGTGGTAGCTCTATCAGCACAATAGTCAGTACTTTATTAGATGTGTAACACAGGTGATTGGTGCACACTTTATAAAGACAACAAACAATGGCACTAGAGAAGTGCTACCCTCCAGTGGCGAGGGCCCACCGGTGGGATCAAGGTCGGACAGGCAAAGGTCGGCAGCAGATCAGATTTGCAGAAGTACATAATTGTGAGGCAAGAATCAGAGTCAATATACAGGCAGAGGTCGGCAGCAGATCAGATTGGCAAAGGTACAGAATCGAGAGGCACGAAGAGTAGTAAGAGGCAAGGCAAAGGTCAAAAATACAATCACAATAATATGTTTTTTCCTAAGCTAAATGCGAATCCCCGGGGTCCTGCCGGTTCAAGCACACACGGATCTGACTAAGGTTTGAGCGCTAACACTGTGAAGGATTCGCAATAACAGACAATGAGCTACTGACATCCCCAGGTTTAAATACAACAGGCAATTCCAAAGCTCCCACCCAGAACACTTCCACCAATCAGTGAGGAGATGCAGCAGCCAGGTGTCAGCTGACCGGTAGGTCAGCTGACCCGTCTTCGGAGCCCATAAAGGTCCTGCCGCTCCCTGCGCGAGGGTGCCAACCTCTGCTCATGCGCTGCCGAGAGACCAGCCCGAGATGACTGCGACGATGCGGCGGCGGCCGCTGTGACGTCAGACCCGGAAGCGGCGCTCGCGCTGCCGTCCGCAGCGGAGGTAAGACCGCTATCCCTGACATTACCCCCCTTGAGGTGTGGCCTCCGGACACACCCCTGATGGTTTTTCAGGATGTAAAGCGTGAAATTCTTGTTTTAATTCCTCAGCATGAAGACGATGGGCGGGCACCCATGATCTTTCCTCAGGACCATACCCTCTCCAGTGAACCAGATACTGCACAGCAGTGGTGCTCAGATACCCCTTTTTATTATTCGAGTTTGGTCGAATTCGAATAGTAAATTATTCGAGTTCGGTCGAATATTTGGGTCGAATATTTTTTACTGTTCGATTCGACCTCGGACTTCGAGCTCACTATTCGAGTCGGTATTCGAGCTCATTATTCGAGCTGACTATTCGAATTGGCCTTAAATAGCTTCCAACACTTGTTTTGAGGGTGAATGATGCAAGAAACATCTTTTTTTCCAAGTAACAACAGCAAGTGATTATGTGTGGATGTTCCTTTAAAAAAAAAAAAAAGGTGGAAAGAGAAGTTGTGTCCAAAATTCTGTTCAGTAGTGTATATACTTCTTTTTCTTCTTTTGTATCTTTTATATCTTCTTCTTCTTCTTCTTCTTTTTCTTCTTCTTTTTCCTCTTCTTCTTCTTCTTCTATATTTTCTTCTTCTATATCTTCTTCTTCTTCTTCTATATCTTCTTCTTCTTCTTCTTCTATATCTTCTTCTTCTTCTTCTTCTTCTTCTTCTATATCGTCTTCTTCTACTTAATCTTCTTCTTCTTCTTCTTCATCTTCTTCATCTTCTTCTTCTTCATCTTCTTCTTCATCTTCTTCTTCTTCTTCATCTTCTTCTTCATCTTCTTCTTCTTCATCTTCTTCATCTTCATCTTCTTCATCTTCATCTTCTTCATCTTCATCTTCTTCATCTTCATCTTCTTCATCTTCATCTTCTTCATCTTCTTCTTCTTCATCTTCTTCTTCTTCATCTTCTTCTTCTATATCTTTTTCTATATCTTCTTTTTCTATATCTTCTTATCATGATTATTTTTCTATTTCGTCTTCTTCTTTTTCTATATCTTCTTCTCCTTCTTCTTCTTCTTCTCCTTCTTCTTCTACTTTTTCTATATCTTCTTCTTCTTCTATATCGTCTTCTTCTTCTTCACTTATTTCTCTTTTATTTTTATTTTTTTTTAAGAAATGCAGCTATTTTTGAGCGTAATAAATAGCTGGTGGCGCACGCATGTTGGAAGCGCCATTGTATGTGCTCCCTGACAGTGGAAACACACAGACAGCAGGAGGTAAATTCAGCAGCAGCAGCAGGAGGAGGAGGATGATTGTGTGGCAGCAGGCAGTCAATGAGGCAGGCAGCGAGACATAATAGGCTTTGGTACCTAGCGGTGGTACCAGGCCGTAAATACACAGCATGAGGTTCCAGACAGCGGTCGTGAAGCCCACATCATGTCCAATACACAACTGGGACAACACAGTTTTCAACCCGGACACCTCTAAAAATAATATCACAAAGTATTAATAAAAAGTATATATATTTTTATCTTTCTTTTAAAGAAATGCAGCTATTTTTGAGCGTAACAAATAGCTGGTGGCGCATGTTGGAAGCGTCATTGTATGTGCTCCCTGGCAGTGGAAACACACAGACAGCAGGAGGTAAATTCAGCAGCAGGAGGAGGAGGATGAGTGTGTGGCAGCAGGCAGTCAATGAGGCAGGCAGCGTGACATAATAGCCCTGGTACCTAGCGGTGATACCAGGGCGTAAATAAACACAACAGGAGGTCCCAGACAGCGGTCGTGCAGCCCACATCGTGTCCAATACACAACTGGGACAACACAGTTTTCAACCCGGGCACCTCAGAAAAATTAAACCTTTTTTTTTTTAATGGTTTTTTTGTTTTGTTTTTATAGCAAATTACACAGATATAGCTATTGTTTGACGTAATAGCTGGTGGCAGAGTGGCAGCAGAAGGTAAAATCTGTGTACCCTGGCAGTGGGAAACACAGACAGACAGCAGCAGCAGCAGGAGGAATGGAGGAGTAGTGTGAGTGTGGCAGCAGGTAGGTAGGCAGCGTGACATAATAGCCCTGGTACCTAGCGTTGATACCAGGGCTTTAAATAAATACAACAGGAGGTCCCAGGCAGCGGTCGTGCAGCCCACATCGTGTCCAATACACAACTGGGACAACACAGTTTTCAACCCGGGTACCTCAAAAAAATTAAAAATTGTTGTTTTTTTTAATGGTTTACTTTTTTTTTTTTTTTACAGCAAATTACACAGATATAGCTAGCTATTGTTGGACGTAATAGCTGGTGGCAGAGCGGCAGCAGAAGGTAAATCTGTGTACCCTGGCAGTGGGAAACACAGACAGACAGACAGCAGAAGGGCAGTACACAGCAGCCCACTGTAGATGTAAAATGTGTGGCTGCAGGCGACGAAATAGTCAAAGTGAACCAGGCTGGCTTAGTGAGCAGGAGCCAGGAGGTGGTAAAGGGTGGTAAGGTACATTAACGATGGTTCTTCCGGCAGCCAGTTCATGTACCCCTCTCGCCGACAACAGGGGCCAGGAACTTGCCTTCCACCCACGCCTGGTTCATCTTGAGAAACGTCAGTCTGTCCACAGACTTGTGAGACAGACGTGAGCGTTTCTCGGTGACCACGCCACCAGCTGCACTAAAGCAGCGCTCGGACAGCACGCTGGAAGGGGGGCAGGACAGCACTTCCAGGGCGTAATGCGCCAGCTCGCTCCAGATCTCCAGGCGCTTGACCCAATACTCCATGGGATCAACAGGGGCATCGCTGTCAAGTCCGCTGTAGGACCCCATGTAGTCAGCCACCATGCGGGTCAGGCGCTGGCTGTGACCGGAGGAGGATGCTGCTGCATGCACCTCCTCTCTAGTCACTGCTGCCGGAGCCTCTACAGTCCTGTAGAGCTCGTTGCTGAGAGACAGCAGGTCTGTGGGGCGCTTGCTGCTGGATGCAGGCACCTGCTGCTGCCTCTGTGCTGGCTGGACAGTGGGGGTGGAAGGCTGGGGGAAGGCTTCCTCCAAGCGCTCAACAAGGGCCTGCTGCAAGCTCCTTATTTGTTGCGCTGGCTCTCCTCCTGCAGGCGGCAGGAACCGAGTCAACTTCCCCTTGAGGCGCGGGTCCAACATCATGCTGATCCAGATGTCCTCCCTCTGCTTCATCTGGATCACCCTGGGGTCCTTGCGCAGGCACGTCAGCATGTGCGCTGCCATTGGGAAGAGGCGGGCCACGTGTGCTGGCACATCGACGGCAGTGCTGTCCTCATCCTCCTCCTCTGCCTCCTCAGCCTCATCCTCTCTCCACCCCCGCACCAACTCAGCTGCGCTGTGCTGATCCCCCTCATCAGCAGCAAGGTCAAGGACCTCCACCAAGTCCTCCTCCTTCTCTCCCTCAGAGGTGGACTGTGCAGCTGCATGCCGCTCCTGCTGGGCCAAGGCTGCCGCTCCCTGTTCCTGCAAAGCATCGAGGGCCCTGTTCAGCAGACAAACCAGGGGCACCCACTCGCAGACCATAGCATGGTCCCTGCTCACCATGTTAGTGGCCTGCAGAAAGGGAGCCAGCACTAAGCACACCTGCTGCATGTGCCTCCAGTCGTCATCGGGGATGATGGACGGGATGTTGCTGGTCTTGTCCCTTTTCTGAGCGGCGGAAACAGTGGCCAGGGCAAGGTACTGGTTGACAGCGTGCTTCTGTTCAACCAGACGCTCCAACATCGCCAGGGTGGAGTTCCAGCGACTTGGAACGTCAAGGATCAGCCGATGGCGTGGCAGCTCCAGCTCCTTTTGCACGTCTTCCAGGCTCGCACAGGCTGCAGCCGAGCGCCGGAAGTGACGCACAAGATTCCTTGCCGTTTCCAGCAGTTCGCCCATCCCCTGGTAGGTGCGCAAGAACTTCTGCACCACCAGGTTCAGCACGTGGGCAAGACAGGGGATGTGGGTCAGGTTTCCCCTGTCAACTGCGGCAACCAGATTGGCCCCATTGTCGGCCACCACCTCTCCGACTCTGAGGCCTCTGGGGGTCAGCCAAATCCTCTCCTGCTCCTGGAGTTTGGCCAACACATGGGTTGCCGTCAGTTTGGTCTTCCCAAGGCTGACCAACTACAGCAGCGCTTGGCAGTGGCGGGCCTTCACGCTGCTGCTGAGGCGGGGGGTTTGGCCAGGTGTGCCGGAGGATGGCAGAGGATCGGAGGAACCTGCTGCAGTTCCCCTGACTCTGCGGGGTGGCACCACCCACTGTGTTGCTGCTGCTGCTTTGCCCGCTGCTGCTCTCCCATCCTCACCCCCTTCCACCAAGCTGGCCCAGTGGACAGTGAAGGACAGGTAGTGGCCTGTCCCGCAGCGGCTGCTCCAGGAGTCCATGGTGACGTGGACCCTTTCACCAACCGTGTGCTCCAGCCCTCGCTCCACATTGGCCATCACAAAGCGGTGCAGTGCAGGAATGGCCTTGCGGGCAAAGTAGTGTCTGCTGGGGAGCTGCCAGTCTGGGGCTGCACAAGCAAGCAGCGCACGCATGTCGTTCCCCTCCTGCACGAGCGTGTACAGCAGGAGTTGGGAGCACATGGCGCGTGCCAGGAAGCCGTTCAGCTGACGCACGCGACGGCTGCTGGGAAGCAGAGCCCTAACCAACCCCTGGAAGGACTCGCTCAAAAGGCTCTGGCGTGGCCTTTTGCTAGCACGGGAATCAGCGGACACAGCAGAGGAGGCCACTGAGGACTGGCTGCCAGAACAGGCCTCAGTGTCGGCGGCAGGAGTTGCAGAGAGGGGAGGAGCATTGCGTTTTCGCACTCCTGCTGGTGCTGCTGGAGGAGCAGGAGGGCAGGTGGCTGCTGCTGCTGCTGCCGAAGGCTGTGCAGTGATGGGTGTGGTGCCACTGCCAGCACCAGATGCCTTCAGCCTCTGGAACTCCTCATGCTGGTGGAAATGTTTAGCATCAAGGTGGTTGATGAGCGAGCTGGTGCTGAACTTTAAGGGGTCTGCACCTCTGCTCAACTTCCGCTGACAGTGGTTGCAAGTGGCGTACTTGCTGAAAACTGTGGGCATTGTGAAAAATCGCCAGATTGGTGACAAGAACAACCCCCTACGGCCTGGAGCCGCTGCTGCCTGTCTCCCTGTGGTGGTTGGGGGGGGGGGGGCTTGGGTGCGGCTGGTGGTGGTACTGGCAGATGCTGCTGCTGCTGCTGCTGCTGAGCCTGAGACGTCACCAGCAGGCTGTGGGACCTGCCTACTGCTGCCAATGCTTGCAATGATGCGCCTCCTTTCAAGGCCTACAAGCGCATCCTCCTCCTCCTCCTCAGAGCTGCTGATGATGACATCCCCAGGTGCTGGTGGTGGCGGCACCCAGTCTTTGTCTGTCACCACGTCATCATCATCATCATCATCATCCCCCTCCTGAAACATGTCCTGCTGGGATGATGACCCCCCAAACTCCTCTCCTGATGCATGGATGGGCTGCTTGACTGTCGCCACAGTCTTGCTATCCAATCCCTCATCCCCCAAAGTGCCCATCAGCATCTCCTCCTCCAAATCGCCAACAGCAGCAGACAATACCCTGATGGCCTGGGGTAAAAATACTGCTGAGTGACAGGTCGCCAACTTGTGACGGTGAACTGGCCTCCTCCCCAGGCCCTGCTGGGCGGCTGCTGCGAACAGGGGTGGTGGTGGTGGTGAGGGTGGAGGCCTCGGATGCAGAGCTGATGGGGGGCTGCTCATCCTCCGTCATCAGTTGCACCACAGTGGCTGCATCCTTTTCCTCAATGGGACGTTTCCGACCCGGCTGGAGGAAAATAGGAGCAGGTACTACACGCTGCTGCTGCTGTGTCTCTGCAGCGTGAGTTGCTCCTGCTGGGCGGCGCCCAAGGCGTCCACGGCCAGTGGCTATAGGAGGGATGTTAGCCACTGACGCAGCTGCTGCTGCTGCGGAACTGTGCATGGTGGCGCGGCCGCGGCTTGCCAAAATGCTGCTTCCTCTCCTCTTGATTCCCTTGCTGCCCTTCCCCTTGCCCAAACCGCGCTGGCTGCCACTTCCAGACATCTTAGATGTTTTGGGCGTAAACAAAAAAGTTTTTTAAAAGGGCGGGTGAAAAAGTGGGGTACTTTAATGGAGTGGGTTGGTGGGTGAGGTGACACTAATCACTAAGTGATTACTAGTACAGTACTAATACAAAATACAATAATTCAGTAATCAGTAAGTGTGAACAGTGAACAGTGAGTGTGTCCCCTAGTACACTAACTAGAAAATACAATAATCAGTAGTAATCAGATTAAGTAGAAGGAAATAGAGTGTGTGTACTGAGTGCACGCACACACACGCAGGAGCTAGCCTATGAACAGTGACTGAGTGTCCCTAGTACAGTAAGTACTAGTAACAGTAAGTAGTACAACTAGAAATTACAATAAGTAATCAGAAGGAAAAAGAGTGTGTGTACTACTGTACAGACAGTGCACGCACACACACACGCAGGAGCTAGCCTATGAACAGTGACTGAGTGTCCCTCCCTAGTAGTGTTGGGCGAACATCTAGATGTTCGGGTTCGGGCCGAACAGGCCGAACATGGCCGCGATGTTCGGGTGTTCGACCCGAACTCCGAACATAATGGAAGTCAATGGGGACCCGAACTTTTGTGCTTTGTAAAGCCTCCTTATATGCTACATACCCCAAATTTACAGGGTATGTGCACCTTGGGAGTGGGTACAAGAGGAAAAAAAAATTTAGCAAAAAGAGCTTATAGTTTTTGAGAAAATCGATTTTAAAGTTTCAAAGGGAAAACTGTCTTTTAAATGCGGGAAATGTCTGTTTTCTTTGCACAGGTAACATGCTTTTTGTCGGCATGCAGTCATAAATGTAATACATATAAGAGGTTCCAGGAAAAGGGACCGGTAATGCTAACCCAGCAGCAGCACACGTGATGGAACAGGAGGAGGGTGGCGCAGGAGGAGAAGGCCACGCTTTGAGACACAACAACCCAGGCCTTGCATGAGGACAAGAAGCGTGCGGATAGCATGCTTTGTACCACCATGCAGTCATAAATGTAATAAAGATAAGTGGTTCAATAAACAGGGACCACGCGGCAACGCTAACCCAGCAGCAGCACACGTGATGGAACAGGAGGAGGCGCAGGAGGAGAAGGCCACGCTTTGTGAGACACAACAACCCAGGCCTTGCATGAGGACAAAAAGCGTGCGGATAGCATGCTTTGTACCGCCATGTAGTCATAAATGTAATAAAGATAAGAGGTTCAATAAACAGGGACCACGCGGCAACGGTAACCCAGCAGCAGCAGCAGCACACGTGATGGAACAGGAGGAGGCGCAGGAGGAGAAGGCCACGCTTTGTGAGACACAACAACCCAGGCCTTGCATGAGGACAAAAAGCGTGCGGATATAGCAGCAATGCTTTTTGCCGCCATGCAGTCATAAATGTAATACAGATGAGAGGTTCAATAAACAGGGACCGGAAACGCTAAACCATCCCAGATGTTCATCGGTCATGTTACTTGGTTGGGGTCCAGGAGTGTTGCGTAGTCGTTTCCAATCCAGGATTGATTCATTTTAATTTGAGTCAGACGGTCTGCATTTTCTGTGGAGAGGCGGATACGCCGATCTGTGATGATGCCTCCGGCAGCACTGAAACAGCGTTCCGACATAACGCTGGCTGCCGGGCAAGCCAGCACCTCTATTGCGTACATTGCCAGTTCGTGCCAGGTGTCTAGCTTCATGCCCGGTTTCAGGTCCAGCGGTGCCAGCCACAAATCCGTCTGTTCCTTTATTCCCCTCCAAATTTCCTCCCCTGTGTGCTGCTTATCCCCAAGGCAGATCAGCTTCAGCAACGCTTGCTGACGCATGCCAACAGCTGTGCTGCACTGCTTCCACGATCCTACTGCTGCTGGTGCTGGGTTAGCATTTCCGGATGAGGTACAGCTTTGAGATGCGTTGGAGGAGAAGGAGTCAGAGAGGTAGGTGCTGCTGTTGTTATCCAGCTGTTTGCGGCGTGGGCAACACCCGCGCCGTAGCAGGTGAGGAATCGCTGCCAGGCTCCACAAGGTTCACCCAGTGCGCGGTAAGGGAGATGTATCGACCCTGGCCGAACGCACTCGTCCAGGTGTCAGTGGTGAGGTGAACCTTGCAGGCAACGGCATTCTTCAAGCTTCGGGTTATTTAGCTGACCACGTGCTCATGCAACTCAGGCACTGCAGAGCGCGCAAAGTGGTAGCGGCTGGGAACCACGTAACGTGGGATGGCCACTGACATCATGCCCTTGAAGCTGTTTGTCTCCACCACTCGATATGGCAGCATTTCGCAGGCCAGAAGCTTGGCTATGCTGGCTGGCTGTTACTGCCACGGCCCGGGGGTCATTTGCTGGCAATTTCCTCTTGTGCTCAAACATCTCAGAAACAGACAACTCAACCGTAGCGCTGCACACCGAAGGGCTGTTGGTTGTTGTGTTTGATGAACACTGGGAGACCTCAAGAGCACTAGTCCGGAAAGTGACAGTGTCAGCATCGTCTGATGTTTGTGAATGTTGTGAACCACGCAATGGCTGGGCTACTGCTGCTGCTGAGGCGGGTCTGGTGGTGAGTCTGGTGAACCCAAGGGAGGCAGTGTTGCTGGTGGTACCCTGTCCTGCCGCGTTTGCCCACAGAGTGGGATGTTTGGATAGAATGTGGCGGCTCATGCTGGTGGTGGAGAGGTTGTTAATACTTTTCCCCCTGCTCAGGCGGGTCTTGCACACCTTGCAAATCGCCATGGTAACATCCTCAGTGCAGTCTTCAAAGAAAGCCCAGACTTTAACTGGCTGAGGACTCGGACCTCGTGCGTGATGTGCTGGTGCTGCTTAACCCACTGCTGGACGCTTGAGAGGTCATCCAAGTAATTATCTGGTCCTGTTCTTTTGGATCTGTGAGGGTTGTTGTCCTGGACAACATGGGCAGTATTGAGTGGGTTTTCTTGGGTGCTCCCCTGTGGCCTGTACGTGAACCGTCAGGGGAAACACCTCTTCCCTTGCCCCTCCCTCTTTCACCGGATTTCTTCCTCATTTCACTTATCCTTAAAGTACACGCTGACTGGCAGCAGTACAGTGGCAGTACAGAAATGCTATACAGTGGTGGGTGAGCGGTGTACCACTATTGTCAGCAGTGACACAGAGCACAATGCTATACAGTGGCGGGTGAGCGGTGTACTACTGTTCCCAGCAGACACAGAGTGGAAGTAAACACAATGCTATATAGTGTGGCTGAGCCGTGTACACAGAGTGGCATTAAACACAATGCTATATAGTCTGCTATATAGTCACCCCGAACAGGGTGATGTTCTGCAGAACCCAAACAGTGGCAAACACTGTTCGCCCAACACTACTGGGAGGGAACGCAGATTTTAGTACCTAAACACACGATACAACATGTTTTCCGGGGTCGGACTCTGAGGCACATACAGATGGTCCCGATCATCATCCTCATCATACAACTCTTCTCCTGAGTCTGACCCACCCACCACCTCTGCCACCCCAACATCCCCAGACACAGACCCCTCATCGTCCTCAACATTAACTTGGGATGCTGGCCTGAGCCAGACCTCCTCCTCCACATCAGGCCCCATCATCTCCTCAATGGCAGCCCTCATTAATCGCTCTGGCGACGGACTGATGGACACAACGTTCTCCTCCGGGGAGGGCTGCTGCTGACCACTGGCTGCTGGGGTGGATGTTATAGCTTGCGTGGGGCGTTGGCTGTTGCTGTTGTTGGGAGTGCTGCTCACAGCGGAGGTCTCTGGGGAACTCATGTTGAGCTCATATAGTGGTTGACGGTGAGTGGAGTATTACTGATCCCAGCAATATACACACTGACTGGCAGAGTACGCAATGCTATATAGTGTGGCTGAGCGGTGTACACAGAGTGGCAGTAAACACAATGCTATATAGTCTGGCTGAGCGAGCGGTGTACTACTGTTCCCAGCAGAATCAGAGTGGCAGTAAACAATGGTATATAGTCTGGCTGAGCGGTGTACACAGAGTGTCAGTAAACAATGGTATATAGTCTGGCTGAGCGAGCGGTGTACTACTGTTCCCAGCAGACACAGAACAGTAAACAGAATGCTATATAGTGTGGCTGAGCGAGCGGTGTACCACTATTCCCAGCAGACACAGAACAGTAAACAGAATGCTATATAGTGTGGCTGAGCGAGCGGTGTACCACTATTCCCAGCAGACACAGAACAGTGAACAGAATGCTATATAGTGTGGCTGAGCGAGCGGTGTACCACTATTCCCAGCAGACACAGAACAGTGAACAGAATGCTATATAGTGTGGCTGAGCGAGCGGTGTACTACTGTTCCCAGCAGACACAGAACAGTACACAGAATGCTATATAGTGTGGCTGAACGAGCGGTGTACTACTGTTCCCAGCAGACACAGAACAGTACACAGAATGCTATATAGTGTGGCTGAACGAGCGGTGTACCACTATTCCAAGCAGACACAGAACAGTGAACAGAATGCTATATAGTGTGGCTGAGCGAGCGGTGTACCACTATTCCCAGCAGACACAGAGTGGCAGTAAACAGAATGCTATATAGTGTGGCTGAGCGAGGTACACAGAGTGGCAGTAAACAGAATGCTATATAGTGTGGCTGAGCAAGCGGTGTACTACTATTCCCAGCAGACACAGAGTGGCAGTAAACAGAATGCTATATAGTGTGGCTGAGCGAGGTACACAGAGTGGCAGTAAACAGAATGCTGAGCGAGCGGTGTACTACTATTCCCAGCAGCGACACACAATGACTGGGGGGGACCCTGGCTAGCGTGGCTGGAGCGCGAACTACCCTGCCTGCCTACCCAAAGCTAAACCCACAGACAAATGGCGGAGATATGACGTGGTTCGGGTATTTATTTACCCGAACCACGTGACAGTTCGGCCAATCAGAGCGCGTTCGGGTCCGAACCACGTGACCCGTTCGGCCAATCACAGCGCTAGCCGAACGTTCGGGGAACGTTCGGCCATGCGCTCTTAGTTCGGCCATATGGCCGAACGGTTTGGCCGAGCACCGTCAGGTGTTCGGCCGAACTCGAACATCACCCGAACAGGGTGATGTTCTGCAGAACCCGAACAGTGGCGAACACTGTTCGCCCAACACTACTCCCTAGTAGTAAGTAGTGAGTAAGTGTACAACTAGAAATTACAATAATCAGTAGTAATCAAAAGGAAATAGAGTGTGTGTACTGTACAGACAGTGCACGCACACACACACGCAGGAGCTAGCCTATGAACAGTGACTGAGTGTCCCTAGTAGTAAGTAGTAAGTAAGTACAACTAGGAAATTACAATAATCAGTAGTAATCAGAAGGAAATAGAGTGTGTGTACTACTGTACAGACAGTGCACGCACACACACACGCAGGAGCTAGCCTATGAACAGTGACTGAGTGTCCCTCCCTAGTAGTAAGTAGTAAGTAAGTGTACAACTAGAAATTACAATAATCAGTAGTAATCAAAAGGAAATAGAGTGTGTGTACTGTACAGACAGTGCACGCACACACACACGCAGGAGCTAGCCTATGAACAGTGACTGAGTGTCCCTAGTAGTAAGTAGTAAGTAAGTACAACTAGGAAATTACAATAATCAGTAGTAATCAGAAGGAAATAGAGTGTGTGTACTACTGTACAGACAGTGCACGCACACACACACGCAGGAGCTAGCCTATGAACAGTGACTGAGTGTCCCTCCCTAGTAGTAAGTAGTAAGTAAGTGTACAACTAGAAATTACAATAATCAGTAGTAATCAAAAGGAAATAGAGTGTGTGTACTGTACAGACAGTGCACGCACACACACACGCAGGAGCTAGCCTATGAACAGTGACTGAGTGTCCCTAGTAGTAAGTAGTAAGTAAGTACAACTAGGAAATTACAATAATCAGTAGTAATCAAAAGGAAATAGAGTGTGTGTACTGTACAGACAGTGCACGCACACACACACGCAGGAGCTAGCCTATGAACAGTGACTGAGTGTCCCTAGTAGTAAGTAGTTAGTAAGTACAACTAGAAATTACAATAATCAGTAGTAATCAGAAGGAAATAGAGTGTGTGTACTGCACGCACACACGCAGGAGCTATGAACAAACAGTGACAGTGAGTGTCCTAGTACAGTTACTACAAAATGCAATCACTCAGTAGTAAAGGACAGCAGAAACACTGGTATAATAAACTAACAGAGGACAGGAGGACAGCTGCCCACACAGGCAAGGCCCTGAGGCCTAAAGCTGTGAGCTTGCCTGCAGCAGCTGCCTGTCTCTATGTAACACACAAGCTACTAACTAAAATACAATGTCTATCTAACTAACAACAATATAGGTGTGTATAGGAGGTGTATGTGAGCAAAAACGCTAGGTAATTGACCACAATAGAGCACTTGCTAAGCCAAAGCACAAAGGAGCAGATCTCTCTCTGTACAAAGTCAGGCAAGGACGGAAAAACGGAACATGGCGGCCGCTATTTATAGGGTAGGGGCTGGCCAGGGTCCCCCTCTGTGATTGGCTGCCGTCAGAGGGCCTGGGAGCCCTCTGATTGGCTCTAAGGACATCAATCTGGGCTATGACGCTATTCGAGCTCGGTATTCGAGCTCGAATAGCGCTGTTTTGCTTGAATAGCTCGAATAGTGAATGGGCTATTCGAGTTCACTCGAATAGCCCATTCGAATAGCTGCAGCTATTCGAGCTCGGTATTCGAGCTCGAATAGCTGAAAAAGAGCTACTCGAATATTCGAGCTCTGCTGAGCACCCCTGCTGCACAGAGTTCTGCACCCTGCAAGAATCCAGAATCTCCTCAATCTCATATTCAGGCTCTCCATTAATCATAACGGGGGGAGGAGAGGAGTCCACATGCACAGCTGGTTTTAACAATGAAACATGAAAGGACTTCACACCTCTCATACTAGGTGGAAGAGCCACTCTATATGCCACATTGTTAATCTTTTCAGAAATAGGGTATGGACCAATATATCTAGGGCCCAATTTTGCTGAGGGTTGTCTAAAGGCAATATGACGAGTGGAGACCCACACCATATCTCCAGGTGTAAAATTCCACTCGGGAGAACGCTTCTAATCAGCTTCCCTTTTTTGGCCCTCAAAAGCTTTCTTCAAATTGACTTTCACCAGGGCCCAATTTCTTTTTAAAGACTCCTGCCATCCTTCCAATGCAGGAAAGGGAGAAGCAACCACTGGCAAAGGAGAGAATTTAGGCGACCTTCCAGTGACCACCTGAAAAGGCGAAAAGCCTGAGGAAGCGTTCTTGAGATTATTATGAGCAAATTCCGCAAAAGGAAGGAATTTTGCCCACTCATGTTGAGCATCTGCCACATAACACCAGAGAAATTGTTCAAGGGGCTGGTTTATCCTCTCTGTTTGCCCATTGGTCTGCGGCAGGGATGGTCGTAGTCAGCTAACTTCGCAACGGTAGAACTACGCGTATTTTTCCGCAAATACGCGTAGAGTAAATACGCTTGCACAACATAAACTACGTTACGTAATGCACTACGACAAGTCAGAGTGAACTTCGCATGGTCGCGTAGAGTTTCGTAGTTCTATGCGTACAGTCATGTACTCAAGCGGAATTATGTTCGCATGGTCTCGCCAAGTTCTACACATACTTTGTGCTGTGCAAGCGTAAAAACGTACTTTACGTCCTCGCGCATACGCATGCGTAATTTCCACTCGTAGCCATAAAACTACGCGTACGGCAGACACAGGAAGTTTGAGAACAGGAAGTACACAGTGCGACTGTACGCATTGACAGCATTTCTGCCTGGCTGCATCTGAGAGTGACTGACAACATGCCACCTAAGATGCCTCCTCGGATGAAAACTATGTTCATGGAGGTAAGCAATCTTCTTTTTTCCGTTAACAAAATGCATTTTTGGAGGGTACTTTTTCTGACTGCTTTTCTTTAATGTGTAATGCTCCTACATGGCGATTATTTTCTGGTGAATGCTGTGCACATAATAATTGTTTTCTGGTGAATGCTGCGCGCATAACGATTATATTTCGAGGAATGCTGCGCACATAGCGATTTTTTACCGGTGAATGCTGCGCAAGTAGCGATTGTTTTCTGGTGAATGATGCGTACGTACATAACGATTGTTTTCTGGTGAATGCTGCGCGCATAACCATTATATTCCGGGGAATGCTGCGCACGTAGCGATTATTTTCCGGCGAATGCTGCGCAAGTAGCGATTATTTTCCGGTGAATGCTGCGCACATAACAATTATTTTCTGGTGAATGCTGCGCATGTAGCGATTATTTTATTATTAGGTATGCGAATCTGCATGCATAAAAAGCATACAGATTCCCTGTAGTGGAAACGGGCCCTAAGGGCTCGTTTCCACTATTGCGGTGCGGAATCGCCTGGATTCCTCCGCTGATGAAATCGCATGCGGATGCGATTCCGCATGCGTTTTTTTGCCGCAAATTCGCATGCGAATTCGCATAGGTGAGGGTATATTCGATTTTAACCATGTCACTGCCTGTGTGAATTTACATTGGTACCTATGCGAATTTGCATGCGAATTTGCATGCGAATTCGCTGCAAAACACGCATGGGGAAAACGCATGCGATTTCCCTATTAAATACATTGTGTGCGATTCGCCTGCATTCCACACGCAGGCGAATTCTGAGGGCTCTGCCATGCAGAAAAATCCTGCACAGAAAAACGCACAGCAAAACTGACAATTGGAAACAAGCCCATCCATTTGTATTGGCTGTGCGAATCCGCATGAGGACAACGCATGCGGATTCGCGATAGTGGAAACGGGCCCTCAAAGCACACAGGCACTGACATGGTTAAATTCGCATACATACTAACATATGCAAAAATGTGCGCAAATTTGCTGCAGGTTTCTGCACGCAGATTTGCATAACCAATACAAGTTAATTAGCCTGTTTCCACTTGTCAGGACAACAGAGCGTTTTTCTGTACAAGAAAAATCTGCACAGCAGAGCCATCAGAATTAATAGGAAATTAACATGCGTTTTCGCTATGCAAATTTTCCATGAAAATTTGCGTCCGTTTTCGCATAAATTCAATGTAAGGGCCTTTTTGGACTAGTGCAGTGCGATTTCTATGCGGAAAACGCATAAACAAATTCACATGCGCTTGCAAATTTGTATGCAAATTTTTATGCGAATTCGCATGCGTTTTCGCATTCCTGTATAAGGATGCGAAAATAGCTATATTAGTGCCCTTTGTGCTTTAACATTTGTTATTAGGTATGCGAATCTGCATACATAAAACGCATGCAGATTCACTGTAGTGGAAACGGGCCCTAAAAGCACACAGGCACTGACATGGTTAAATTCGCATACTTACTAACATATGCGAAAACATGCGCAAATTTGCGTCTGCATGCCTTTTTGCATTTCCCCTAACAAACTCAAGTCGGTTATGGGCTAAGTATGGACAAGGCGGGGAGCCGCGATATACAGGCGGCAGGGGAGCCGTGGAGTGTGGCAGCATCAATGTAAACAGCCAGCTAGCGACAATCTGTGTGTCGCTAGCATGACGGTTTTTATAATGGGGGACAGCAGAGCACGGGGGAGGGGGGGCGGCTGGGGGCACAGTATAAGGACACAGAGGCTGGTGATAGTATACAAAATGTGCCTTTTTGTCCTATATGAATTGCAGAAACCCACCTTTGGCTCTCTTTAGGGCCCGTTTCCATTATCACGAATCTGCATGCGTTTTCTGCACGCAGATTCGCATAACCAATACAAGTTAATTAGCCTGTTTCCACTTGTCAGGACAACAGAGCGTTTTTCTGTACAAGAAAAATCTGCACAGCAGAGCCATCAGAATTCGCATACCGCCTTGTGCATCTAATGTAATTAATAGGACATTCGCATGCGTTTTCGCGATGCGAAATTTCCATGCAAATAAGCGTACGTTTTCATATAAAATCAATGTAAGGGCCGTTTCGACTAGAGCGGTGCAATTTCTATGTGGAAACCGCATAAACGAATTCACATGCACATGCAAATTTGAATGCCAATTTTCATGCAAATTTGCATGCGTTTTCGCGTTCCTGTATAAGGATGCGTATTTAACTATATCAGTACCTGTGTGCCCTTACATTTATTATTAGGTATGTGAATCTGTATACATAGAATGCATGCAGATTCGCTGTAGTGGAAACGGCCCTAAAAGCACACAGGTACTGACATGGTTAAAATTTGCATACTTACTAACATATGCGAAAAAGTGCACAACATCGCTTCTGCATGCGTTTCTGCATTTTCGCTAACAAACTCGCATTGCACAAGTGGAAACGGGCCCTTACAGTATGCCTATAACCACTACGCTGGTATACTCTACGTATGCTGGATACACACGTTGCGTTTTCCTGTGCGATTCGCGGGATCGATTCCGTCGATTCGATTATTTCCAACATGTTTGATCATGTTTCGATGGATACAGCCGTTGATTTTGCATATTAGGTATGCAAAATCGACTGCTGTATCCATCGAAACACGATCGAACATGATGGAAATAATTGAATCGACGGAATCGATCCCACCAATCGCACGGGAAAACGCAACGTGTCTATTCTTTGACAGTATAACAAAAGGGTGGATGTGGTCCCCGACAACCTGGGTGTACATACCTCTGCCCTCAATACTGAAGATTATGAATTATTACAAGCCAGGCTGGACTTTTGTAGAAAGAGCTGGTATAAATCAGAGATAGTACACCAGTCATCAAGAACAGCTGAGACCCCCTCACACATCCACCTGTATATAATCCAATGGGCTCAATTTTTTATAAAGTCAAAGTCGCATTTATCATTCAAGTTATGGTGACAACAACATACCCCACACAAAACAATAGTCTGGCTACATAGATTCATTAGCAAAGTTCTGCACCTAAATATGTAACGTTAATCGTATAATCATTAGAAAATAAAGCTCCTCATAATCAAAGTTGGCCAGCGCAATGCCTCATCATGGGACAGACCAAATGATTTGCATAGCTCCGCCTCCTTCTGACTGTATTAAGCCTGGCAGCCTTTCCATCTCACAGGCCACGCCTCCTCTGCCCTCAGACTCCTCCTCTGCCCCAGGACTCAAGTCAGGTATGGACTATGGACAAGGCAGAGAGCCGTGATATACAGGCGGCGAGGAGCCGCAGAGAGTGGCAGAATCAATGTAAACAGCCATCTAGCGACAATCTGTGTGTCGCTAGCGTGACGGTTTTTATAAGGCGGACAGCAGAGCATGGGGGCACAGTATAAGGACACAGAGGCTGGTGATAGTATGCAGAATGTGCATCTTTGTCGTATATGAATTGCAGAAACCCACCTTTGGCTCTCTTTAGGGCCCGTTTCCATTATCGCGAATCTGCATGCGTTTTCTGCACACAGATTCACATAACCAATACAAGTTAATTAGCCTGTTTCCACTTGTCAGGACAACAGAGTGTTTTTTTGTACAGGAAATATCTACACAGCAGAGCCATTAGAATTCGCACACCGCCTCGTGCATACAATATAATTAATAGGAAATTCGCATGCGTTTTCGCTATGCGAACTTTCCATGCAAATTTGCGTACATTTTCGCATAAAATCAATGTAAGGGCCATTTCAACTACTGTGGTGCGATTTCTATGTGGAAAAAGCATAAACGAATTCACATGTGCATGCACATTTGTATGCAAATTTTCATGCAAATTCGCATGCGTTTTCACGTTCCTGTATAAGGATGCGAATTTCACTATATCAATGCCTGTGTGCTTTTCCATTTATTATTAGGTATGCGAATCTGCATGCATAAAACGCATGCAGATTTCCTGTAGTGGAAACGGGCCCTAAGGGCTCGTTTCCACTATTGCGGTGCGGAATCGCCTGGATTCCTCCGCTGATGAAATCGCATGCGGATGCGATTCCGCATGTGTTTTTTGCCGCAAATTCGCATGCGAATTCGCATAGGTGAGGGTATATGCGATTTTAACCATGTCACTGCCTGTGTGAATTTACATTGGTAGCTATGTGAATTCGCATGCGAATTCGCTGCAAAACACGCATGGGGAAAACGCATGCGATTTCCCTATTAAATACATTGTGTACGATTCGCCTGCATTCCACACGCAGGCAAATTCTGAGGGCTCTGCCATGCAGAAAAATCCTGCACAGAAAAACGCACAGCAAAACTGACAATTGGAAACAAGCCCATCCATTTGTATTGGCTGTGCGAATCCGCATGAGGACAACGCATGCAGATTTCTTGTAGTGGAAACGGGCCCTAAAAGCACACAGGCACACATGGTTAAATTCGCATACATACTAACATATGCAAAAATGTGCGCAAATTTGCTGCAGGTTTCTGCACGCAGATTTGCATAACCAATACAAGTTAATTAGCCTGTTTCCACTTGTCAGGACAACAGAGCGTTTTTCTGTACAAGAAAAATCTGCACAGCAGAGCCATCAGAATTAATAGGAAATTAACATGCGTTTTCGCTATGCGAATTTTCCATGAAAATTTGCGTCCGTTTTCGCATAAATTCAATGTAAGGGCCTTTTTGGACTAGTACAGTGCGATTTCTATGCGGAAAATGCATAAACAAATTCACATGCGTTTGCAAATTTGTATGCAAATGTTTATGCGAATTCGCATGCGTTTTCGCGTTCCTGTATAAGGATGCGAAAATAACTATATCAGAGCCCTTTGTGCTTTAACATTTATTATTAGGTATGCGAATCTGCATACATAAAACGCATGCAGATTCACTGTAGTGGAAACGGGCCCTAAAAGCACAGAGGCACTGACATGGTTAAATTCGCATACATACTAACATATGCAAAAATGTGCGCAAATTTGCTGCAGGTTTCTGCACGCAGATTCGCATAACCAATACAAGTTAATTAGCCTGTTTCCACTTGTCAGGACAACAGAGCGTTTTTCTGTACAAGAAAAATCTGCACAGCAGAGCCATCAGAATTAATAGGAAATTAACATGCGTTTTCGCTATGCAAATTTTCCATGAAAATTTGCGTCCGTTTTCGCATAAATTCAATGTAAGGGCCTTTTTGGACTAGTGCAGTGCGATTTCTATGCGGAAAACGCATAAACAAATTCACATGCGCTTGCAAATTTGTATGCAAATTTTTATGCGAATTCGCATGCGTTTTCGCATTCCTGTATAAGGATGCGAAAATAGCTATATTAGTGCCCTTTGTGCTTTAACATTTGTTATTAGGTATGCGAATCTGCATACATAAAACGCATGCAGATTCACTGTAGTGGAAACGGGCCCTAAAAGCACACAGGCACTGACATGGTTAAATTCGCATACTTACTAACATATGCGAAAACATGCGCAAATTTGCGTCTGCATGCCTTTTTGCATTTCCCCTAACAAACTCAAGTCGGTTATGGGCTAAGTATGGACAAGGCGGGGAGCCGCGATATACAGGCGGCAGGGGAGCCGTGGAGTGTGGCAGCATCAATGTAAACAGCCAGCTAGCGACAATCTGTGTGTCGCTAGCATGACGGTTTTTATAATGGGGGACAGCAGAGCACGGGGGAGGGGGGGCGGCTGGGGGCACAGTATAAGGACACAGAGGCTGGTGATAGTATACAAAATGTGCCTTTTTGTCCTATATGAATTGCAGAAACCCACCTTTGGCTCTCTTTAGGGCCCGTTTCCATTATCACGAATCTGCATGCGTTTTCTGCACGCAGATTCGCATAACCAATACAAGTTAATTAGCCTGTTTCCACTTGTCAGGACAACAGAGCGTTTTTCTGTACAAGAAAAATCTGCACAGCAGAGCCATCAGAATTCGCATACCGCCTTGTGCATCTAATGTAATTAATAGGACATTCGCATGCGTTTTCGCGATGCGAAATTTCCATGCAAATAAGCGTACGTTTTCATATAAAATCAATGTAAGGGCCGTTTCGACTAGAGCGGTGCAATTTCTATGTGGAAACCGCATAAACGAATTCACATGCACATGCAAATTTGAATGCCAATTTTCATGCAAATTTGCATGCGTTTTCGCGTTCCTGTATAAGGATGCGTATTTAACTATATCAGTACCTGTGTGCCCTTACATTTATTATTAGGTATGTGAATCTGTATACATAGAATGCATGCAGATTCGCTGTAGTGGAAACGGCCCTAAAAGCACACAGGTACTGACATGGTTAAAATTTGCATACTTACTAACATATGCGAAAAAGTGCACAACATCGCTTCTGCATGCGTTTCTGCATTTTCGCTAACAAACTCGCATTGCACAAGTGGAAATGGGCCCTTACAGTATGCCTATAACCACTACGCTGGTATACTCTACGTATGCTGGATACACACGTTGCGTTTTCCTGTGCGATTCGCGGGATCGATTCCGTCGATTCGATTATTTCCAACATGTTTGATCATGTTTCGATGGATACAGCCGTTGATTTTGCATATTAGGTATGCAAAATCGACTGCTGTATCCATCGAAACACGATCGAACATGATGGAAATAATTGAATCGACGGAATCGATCCCACCAATCGCACGGGAAAACGCAACGTGTCTATTCTTTGACAGTATAACAAAAGGGTGGATGTGGTCCCCGACAACCTGGGTGTACATACCTCTGCCCTCAATACTGAAGATTATGAATTATTACAAGCCAGGCTGGACTTTTGTAGAAAGAGCTGGTATAAATCAGAGATAGTACACCAGTCATCAAGAACAGCTGAGACCCCCTCACACATCCACCTGTATATAATCCAATGGGCTCAATTTTTTATAAAGTCAAAGTCGCATTTATCATTCAAGTTATGGTGACAACAACATACCCCACACAAAACAATAGTCTGGCTACATAGATTCATTAGCAAAGTTCTGCACCTAAATATGTAACGTTAATCGTATAATCATTAGAAAATAAAGCTCCTCATAATCAAAGTTGGCCAGCGCAATGCCTCATCATGGGACAGACCAAATGATTTGCATAGCTCCGCCTCCTTCTGACTGTATTAAGCCTGGCAGCCTTTCCATCTCACAGGCCACGCCTCCTCTGCCCTCAGACTCCTCCTCTGCCCCAGGACTCAAGTCAGGTATGGACTATGGACAAGGCAGAGAGCCGTGATATACAGGCGGCGAGGAGCCGCAGAGAGTGGCAGCATCAATGTAAACAGCCATCTAGCGACAATCTGTGTGTCGCTAGCGTGACGGTTTTTATAAGGCGGACAGCAGAGCATGGGGGCACAGTATAAGGACACAGAGGCTGGTGATAGTATGCAGAATGTGCATCTTTGTCGTATATGAATTGCAGAAACCCACCTTTGGCTCTCTTTAGGGCCCGTTTCCATTATCGCGAATCTGCATGCGTTTTCTGCACACAGATATAACCAATACAAGTTAATTAGCCTGTTTCCACTTGTCAGGACAACAGAGTGTTTTTTTGTACAGGAAATATCTACACAGCAGAGCC
Source organism: Hyperolius riggenbachi (assembly GCF_040937935.1). Lineage (NCBI taxonomy): Eukaryota > Metazoa > Chordata > Amphibia > Anura > Hyperoliidae > Hyperolius > Hyperolius riggenbachi. The sequence continues at coordinate 438,144,624 of NC_090649.1, forward strand.
ATTAGAAATCGCACACCGCCTCGTGCATACAATATAATTAATAGGAAATTCGCATGCGTTTTCGCTATGCGAACTTTCCATGCAAATTTGCGTACATTTTCGCATAAAATCAATGTAAGGGCCATTTCAACTACTGTGGTGCGATTTCTATGTGGAAAAAGCATAAACGAATTCACATGTGCATGCACATTTGTATGCAAATTTTCATGCAAATTCGCATGCGTTTTCACGTTCCTGTATAAGGATGCGAATTTCACTATATCAATGCCTGTGTGCTTTTCCATTTATTATTAGGTATGCGAATCTGCATGCATAAAACGCATGCAGATTTCCTGTAGTGGAAACGGGCCCTAAGGGCTCGTTTCCACTATTGCGGTGCGGAATCGCCTGGATTCCTCCGCTGATGAAATCGCATGCGGATGCGATTCCGCATGTGTTTTTTGCCGCAAATTCGCATGCGAATTCGCATAGGTGAGGGTATATGCGATTTTAACCATGTCACTGCCTGTGTGAATTTACATTGGTAGCTATGTGAATTCGCATGCGAATTCGCTGCAAAACACGCATGGGGAAAACGCATGCGATTTCCCTATTAAATACATTGTGTACGATTCGCCTGCATTCCACACGCAGGCGAATTCTGAGGGCTCTGCCATGCAGAAAAATCCTGCACAGAAAAACGCACAGCAAAACTGACAATTGGAAACAAGCCCATCCATTTGTATTGGCTGTGCGAATCCGCATGAGGACAACGCATGCAGATTTCTTGTAGTGGAAACGGGTCCTAAAAGCACACAGGCACTGACATGGTTAAATTCGCATACATACTAACATATGCAAAAATGTGCGCAAATTTGCTGCAGGTTTCTGCACGCAGATTTGCATAACCAATACAAGTTAATTAGCCTGTTTCCACTTGTCAGGACAACAGAGCGTTTTTCTGTACAAGAAAAATCTGCACAGCAGAGCCATCAGAATTAATAGGAAATTAACATGCGTTTTCGCTATGCGAATTTTCCATGAAAATCTGCGTCCGTTTTCGCATAAATTCAATGTAAGGGCCTTTTTGGACTAGTACAGTGCGATTTCTATGCGGAAAATGCATAAACAAATTCACATGCGTTTGCAAATTTGTATGCAAATGTTTATGCGAATTCGCATGCGTTTTCGCGTTCCTGTATAAGGATGCGAAAATAACTATATCAGAGCCCTTTGTGCTTTAACATTTATTATTAGGTATGCGAATCTGCATACATAAAACGCATGCAGATTCACTGTAGTGGAAACGGGCCCTAAAAGCACACAGGCACTGACATGGTTAAATTCGCATACATACTAACATATGCAAAAATGTGCGCAAATTTGCTGCAGGTTTCTGCACGCAGATTCGCATAACCAATACAAGTTAATTAGCCTGTTTCCACTTGTCAGGACAACAGAGCGTTTTTCTGTACAAGAAAAATCTGCACAGCAGAGCCATCATAATTAATAGGAAATTAACATGCGTTTTCGCTATGCGAATTTTCCATAAAAATTTGCGTACGTTTTCGCATAAATTCAATGTAAGGGCCTTTTTGGACTAGTGCAGTGCGATTTCTATGCGGAAAACGCATAAACGAATTCACATGCGCTTGCAAATTTGTATGCAAATGTGTATGCGAATTCGCATGCGTTTTCGCGTTCCTGTATAAGGATGCGAAAATAACTATATCTGAGCCCTTTGTGCTTTAACATTTATTATTAGTTATGCAAATCTGCATACATAAAACGCATGCAGATTCCCTGTAGTGGAAACGGGCCCTAAAAGCACACAGGCACTGACATGGTTAAATTCGCATACTTACTAACATATGCGAAAACGTGCGCAAATTTGCATCTGCATGCGTTTTTGCATTTCCCCTAACAAACTGTTGTGGAGAGTGGCAGCATCAATGTAAACAGCCAGCTAGCGACAACCTGTGTGTCGCTAGCGTGACGGTTTTTATAAGGCGGACAGCAGAGCATGGGGGGGGGGGGAGGGGCGGCTGGGGGCACAGTATAAGGACACAGAGGCTGGTGATAGTATGCAGAATGTGCATCTTTGTTGTATATGAATTGCAGAAACCCACCTTTGGTTCTCTTTAGGACCCGTTTCCATTATCGCGAATCTGCATGCGTTTTCAGCACGCAGATTCGCATAACCAATACAAGTTAATTAGCCTGTTCCCACTAGTCAGGACAACAGAGTGTTTTTCTGTACAGGAAAAATCTGCACAGCAGAGCCATCAGAATTCGCACACCGCCTTGTGCATGCAATTTAATTAATAGGAAATTCGCATGCGTTTTCGCGATGCGAATTTTCCATGCAAATAAGCGTACGTTTTCATATAAAATCAATGTAAGGGCCATTTCGACTAGTGCGGTGCAATTTCTATGTGGAAAACGCATAAACGAATTCACATGCACATGCAAATTTGAATGCCAATTTTCATGCGAATTCGCATGTGTTTTCGCGTTCCTTTATAAGGATGTGAATTTAACTATATCAGTACCTGTGTGCCCTTACATTTATTTTTAGGTATGCGAATCTGTATACATAGAACGCATGCAGATTCACCGTAGTGGAAACGGCGCCAAAAAAGAACACAGGTACTGACATGGTTAAAATTTGCATACTTACTAACATATGCGAAAACGTGCGCAAATTCGCTTCTGCATGCGTTTCTGCATTTTCGCTAATAAACTCGCATTGCACAAGTGGAAACCGGCCCTTACAGTATGCCTATAACCACTACGCTGGTATACTCTACGTATGCTGGATACACACGTTGCGTTTTCCCGTGCGATTCGCGGGATCAATTCCGTCGATACGATTATTTCCAACATGTTTGGTCATGTTTCGATGGATACAGCCGTTGATTTTGCATATTAAGTATGCAAAATCGACGGCTGTATCCATCGAAACACGATCTAACATGATGGAAATAATCGAATTGACGGAATCGATCCCGCAAATCGCACGGGAAAACGCAACGTGTGTATCCAGCATACATCTATTCTTTGACAGTATAACAAAATGGTGGATGTGGTCCCCGACAACCTGGGTGTACATACCTCTGCCCTCAATACCAGGGCCGGCCTTAGGTTTCACAGCGCCCTGAGCGAAACCGGATTTTGTTGCCCCCCCTCATAAGTAGCATAGTAGTCCCCATATAGGTAGCATAGTTGCCCCCAGTGTAGGTAGTATAGTTGCCCCATATAGGTAGCATAGCTGCCCTCAGTGTAGCTAGTACAGTTTCCCCCAGAGTAGTAGCATGGTTTCCCCCAGTGTAGGTAGTATGTCCCCAGTGTAGGTAGTTTGCCCCAGTATGCCCCCAGTGTAGGTAGTTTACCCCAGTATGCCCCCAGTGTAGGTAGTATGCACCCAGTGTAGGTAGTATGCCCCCAGTGTAGGTAGTTTGCCCCCAGTGTAGGTAGTTTGCCCCCAGTGTAGGTAGTATGCCCCCATTGTAGGTAGTTTGCCCCCAGTGTAGGTAGTATGCCCCCAGTGTAGGTAGTTTGCCACCAGTGTAGGTAGTTTTCCCCCAGTATGCCCCCAGTGTAGGTAGTATGCCCCCAGTGTAGGTAGTTTACCACCAGTGTAGGTAGTTTTCCCCCAGTATACCCCCAGTGTAGGTAGTATGCCCCCAGTGTAGGTAGTATGCCCCCAGCAGTGCAGTTTCTAGGCTAAAATGCACCCAGGGCGAGGTTGTAAAAATTGCGCCCCCCCCCCCCCGAAGCAAGGTATGGGTGCCCGCAGTGTAGGTTAGCCAGGTCTAGTTGCACTCAGTATAGATTCCCCCAGAATAGGTACCCCAGTATAGGTAGCCAGCTATAGGTCCCCCCAGTATAGGTAGCCAGGCATAGGTGAGCCAGTATAGTTGCCTCCGGTATAGGTTAGCCAGGTAGGTGCCTCCAGTATAGGTAGCCAGTATAGTTGCCCACAGTATAGGTTAGATAGGCAGGCGTCCCCGGTATAAGTTAGATAGTTAGGTGCCCCCAGTACAGGTTAGCTAGGTGGGTGCCTCTAATATAGGTAGCCAGAATAATTGCCCCCCGCATAGGTTAGATAGGTAGATGCCCCCAGTATAGGTTAGTTAGGTAGGTGCCTCCAATATAGGTAGCCAGTATAGTTGTCACCTGTATAGACTAGCTAGGTAGGTAGGTGCCCCCAATACAGGTTAGATAAGTTAATGCTCCCACTATAGGTTAGATAGGAAGGTGCCCCCCAGTATAGGTTAGGAAGGTGCCCCCCAGTATAGGTTAGATAGGTAGCTGCCCCCCAGTATAGGATAGGTAGGTGCCCCCCAGTATAGGTTAGATTAGGTAGCTGTCCCCTCAGTATAGGTTAGATTAGGTAGCTGCCACCCAGTATAGGTTAGATTAGGTAGGTGCCCCCCAGTATAGGTTAGATTAGGTAGGTGCCCCCCAGGATAGGTTAGATAGGTAGCTGCCCCCAGTATAGGTTAGATAGGTAGCTGCTCCCCAAGTAACCGCAGCCGCCTCCACCTGACCTGCTCTGCTGCTCACATCAGACGCAGACACAGAGCAAAGCAGCCAGCGGGGCGGGTGGCTGCGGACTGTGGCGGGCGGCTCAGCTGACAGCCTGACACATGGAGGAGGGTGACAGGTGCAGCGAACCTGTCATCCGCCCCAAAAATTGTAGCAAATTGCGTCGCCCTAGTCCTGGGCTTTGGGGGCCTTTCCACAAATCCGGCCCTGCTCCCCAGTATAGGTTAGATAGGTAGCTGCCCCCCAGTATAAGTTAGATAGGTAGGTGCCCCCCAGTATAGGTTAGATAGGTAGGTGCCCCCCAGTATAGGTTAGATTAGGTAGCTGCCCCCTCAGTATAGGTTAGATTAGGTAGCTGCCACCCAGTATAGGTTAGATTAGGTAGGTGCCCCCCAGTATAGGTTAGATTAGGTAGGTGCCCCCCAGTATAGGTTAGATTAGGTAGGTGCCCCCCAGGATAGGTTAGATTAGGTAGGTGCCCCCCAGTATAGGTTAGATTAGGTAGGTGCCCCCCTGGATAGGTTAGATAGGTAGGTGCCCCCCAGGATAGATTAGATAGGTAGCTGCCCCAGTATAGGTTAGGTAGGTGCCCCCCATGATGGAGGGGGGAGCCGCAGCCGCGGGGAGGGCAGCCCGACCTCTCCCTCCCTCTCCCCGGGCCGCCCTCCATGCGATCCCCCCTCGGACGGAGTGCAGAGTAATGCGCAGGGAAGCGCTATAGAAAACTACTCACCTTGCTGGCTCCAAGCGCTGCTCTCTCGCCGCCAGTCTCCTCTCTCTGCCTACACGCTGATACACACACACGCTGCTTCCTGTTTAGCAGCGTGTGTGTGTATCAGCATGTAGGCAGAGAGAGGAGACTGGCGGCGAGAGAGCAGCGCTTGGAGCCAGCGAGGTGAGTAGTTTTCTATAGCGCTTCCCTGCGCATTACTCTGCACTCCGTCCGAGGGGGGATCGCATGGAGGGCGGCCCGGGGAGAGGGAGGGAGAGGTCGGGCTGCCCTCCCCGCGGCTGCGGCTCCCCCCTCCATCACAGCGCCCCCCTCCCAGCAGCGCCCCGGGCGGCGGCACGCCCCGCACGGCCGTAGAAACGGCCATGGCCCCCAGTGTAGGTAGTTTGCTCCCAGTGTAGGTAGTTTGCCACCAGTGTAGGTAGTTTGCCCCCAGTATGCCCCCAGTGTAGGTAGTTTGCCCCCAGTGTAGGTAGTTTGCCCCCAGTGTAGGTAGTTTTCCACCAGTGTAGGTAGTTTGCTACCAGTGTAGGTAGTTTGCCACCAGTGTAGGTAATTTGCCCCAGGCAACCCCCCCCCCCTTTATGTGGCAGCGGGCCGGGCAGAGACTGACTCACCTGACATCCAGTTCCAGCGCCGACATCACTCTTCTCTCCCCGCCTCCGCTCCATCTGTAGTTAGAGCAGGCTACAAGAAAATGGCCACCGTTCGTCTGCATTTGTGGACATCGGCGGCCATTTTCTTGTAGTCCTGCTCTAAATATAGACGGAGAGGACACAGGGAGACAGTGGAGCGGCGAGGGGCGACGGGGCGCTCATAGCAAAGGCCGGCCCTGCTCAATACTGAAGATTATGAAATATTACAAGCCAGGCTGGACTTTTGTAGGAAGAGCTGGTATAAATCAGAGATAGTACACCTGTCATCAAGAACAGCTGAGACCCCCCTCACACATCAATCTGTACATAACCCAATGGGCTCAATTTTTTTATAAAGTCAAAGTCGCATTTATCATTCAACTTATGGTGACAACAACATACCTCACACAAAACAATAGTCTGGCTACATAGATCCATTAGCAAAGTTCTGCACCTAAATATGTAACGTTAATCTTATAATCATTAGAAAATAAAGCTCCTCATAATCAAAGTTGGCCAGCGCAATGCCTCATCATGGGACAGACCAAATGATTTGCATAGCTCCGCCTCCTTCTGACTGTATTAAGCCTGGCAGCCTTTCCATCTCACAGGCCACACCTCCTCTGCCCTCAGACAGCCCATCCCAGGACTCAAGTCAGGTATGGACTATGGTCAAGGCGGAGAGCCGTGATATACAGGCGGCGGGGAGCCACAGAGAGTGGCAGCATCAATGTAAACAGCCATCTAGCGACAATCTGTGTGTCGCTAGCGTGACGGTTTTTATAAGGCGGACAGCAGAGCATGGGGGGGCGGCTGGGGGCACAGTATAAGGACACAGAGGCTAGTGATAGTATGGAGAATGTGCATCTTTGTCGTATATGAATTGCAGAAACCCACCTTTGGCTCTCTTTAGGGCCCGTTTCCATTATCGCAAATCTGCATGCGTTTTCTGCACACAGATTCACATAACGAATACAAGGTAATTAGCCTGTTTCCACTTGTCAGGACAACAGAGTGTTTTTTTGTACAGGAAATATCTACACAGCAGAGCCATCAGAATTCGCACACCACCTCGTGCATGCAATATAATTAATAGGAAATTTGCATGCGTTTTCGCTATGCGAATTTTTCATGCAAATTTGCGTACATTTTCGCATAAAATCAATGTAAGGGCCATTTCAACTACTGTGGTGCGATTTCTATGTGGAAAACGCATAAACGAATTCACATGTGCATGCAAATTTGTATGCAAATTTTCATGCAAATTCGCATGCGTTTTCGCGTTCCTGTATAAGGATGCAAATTTAACTATATCAATGCCTGTGTGCTTTTCCATTTATTATTAGGTATGCGAATCTGCATGCATAAAACGCATGCAGATTCCCTGTAGTGGAAATGGGCCCTAAAAGCACACAGGCACTGACATGGTTAAATTTGCATACATACTAACATATGCAAAAACGTGCGCAAATTTGCTGCAGGTTTCTGCACGCAGATTTGCATAACCAATACAAGTTAATTAGCCTGTTTCCACTTGTCAGGACAACAGAGCGTTTTTCTGTACAAGCAGAGCCATCAGAATTAATAGGAAATTAACATGCGTTTTCGGTATGCGAATTTTCCATGAAAATTTGCGTACGTTTTCGCATAAATTCAATGTAAAGGCCTTTTTGGACTAGTGCAGTGCGATTTCTATGCGGAAAACGCATAAACGAATTCACATGCGCTTGCAAATTTTTATGCGAATTCGCGTTCCTGTATAAGGATGCGAAATTAACTATATCAGTGCCCTTTGTGCTTTAACATTTATTATTAGGTATGTGAATCGGCATACATAAAACGCATGCAGATTCCCTGTAGTGGAAACAGACCCTAAAAGCACACAGGCACTGACTATGCTTAAATTCGCATACTTACTAACATATGCGAAAACGTGCGCAAATTTGCATCTGCATGCGTTTTTGCATTCCCCTAACAAACTCAAGTCGAGTATGGACTAGAGATGTCCCGAACGGTTCGCCGGCGAACAGTTCCAGGTGAACTTTGGGTGGTTCGCCTTCGCAGAGAACCGGGAACCTTTTTTCAAAAAAGTTTGGTTCGCCCATAGACTTTAATGGCGCCGACTTTAGCGGTTAATAGCAAAGTCCTTTTACATAGTAAAAACACCAAAATTGTTGGGAATGTTAAGTGGAATAGTGGGAACAAGAGGAAACATTTTTTTTCAAAAATACCTTATACTTTTTGAGAAAATCAATTTAAAAATTTCAAAGTAAAATGAGCCAATTCATTAAAAAAAACCCGATTCATTAAAAAGAACCGGATGATTCAAGAACAGTTAGTATAGCAGATAATGCGTCCTCAGCAGGACGTGAAGCTGCCGGCGCCGCTGCTGTCTCAGTTCGTTGGATCGTTTACTGTGGATATTGGCGTGGGAAAACTTTTTTAAAGGTACAGGTAAGTATTTATGGTTAATTTAGAATAATAAAATACTTTTCTCGTGGTTGTGTTTTTATTTCATTTAACCCTTTGTGAAAATGGGTAAGGGGTACTTTGTACCCCTATACTCATTTCTCCTGGGAGGGGGGTGGGCATCTGGGGTCCCCTTCTTAAAGGGGACTCCCAGATGCCACCATGAACCCCCCCCCCCCAGGGAGTCGTCGCCCCCACCTCCTCCTGGGGCACTATGGATTGGACAAGGGCTCCGGGGGGGGGGGAGGAGAGGAAGGCTTAACACCAAACCCCCCCCCACCAAACCCCCCTCATACCATGGACCATGCGGGCTGGTATAGCTCAGGGTGCGAAGCCCCAGTTGGCCGGGGCTCCGCATTCTTGCTGTCCCAGCTTGCATGGGGGACAAGGGGTTACAGAGGCTCGGGAGGGGGGACGTAATTTTTTTTTCAGATTTCCCACACTCAGCACATAAAAATAATATATATATATATATATATATATATATATATATATATATAGTAATGGATTGTGGAGACGCCGCCGTGCGGTCTGACAGCAGAGCGGCTGTTTCCGCACAGCGACATGCGTCTGGTTTGTCTGAGCCTAGTAGTGCACACATTGGAATTGGAGAGGGATCAGCTGATCAGGACGATCAGCTGATCCCAGGGCAGTGGGTGATTGGCTGAGTGGGACTGGGCGGCGCTGAGGAGCGCTTTACTATATATGCTTCTTGCCTGTCAGTTGCTGGTTGTCTGCCGTTGCGAATACTTACGTGTGAGCAATCAGACCAGTCAGATCCTACAGTGTGTTAGAACCAGGAGGATCTGGTTAGCCAGATTACCTTTGTGCTGTGTTATTTGTTAGACCAGTTCCAGGGTGTTGAGACCACGGACCTCACACCCAAGACTAGGGATAATGTGTCATTACATGTGTTATCATTTAGACCAGTTCCAGGGTGTTGTGACCACGGACCTCACACCCAAGACTAGGGATACTGTGTCATTGCTGTGTTATCATTTAGACCAGTTCCAGGGTGTTGTAACCACGGACCTCACACTCAAGATTAGGGAAACTGTGTCATTTGTTATACTTTAGACCAGTTCCGGGGTGTTGTGACCAAGGACCTCACACCCAAGTTTAGGGAAACTTTGTCAGTGCTGTGTTATCCTTTAGACCAGTTCCTGAGTGTTGAGACCACGCACCTCACACTCTAGACTAGGCCTCTGTTTGATATCTGTTATGACCTATTGCTCTCTTGACCTCTCTCCTGCTTTCTGATTCGGTACCGTTGCATATCTGACTTCCTGTTGCCAACCCTTCCTGAACCTGGTTACCGAATCAGCCTTCTGTCTCTGTACCTTATCTGCTCGTGTGTTGCCGACCTGGCCTGGCCGACCCTGCTGGCTGTCACTCACTCCTTGAGTGCTCAGTCTGTCTATATTACCTGTGACACCACCCTCTTAGGTGCCAGGTAACTGCAGAGGTTCTCTGCTCTTTAGAGGGGCCTCTCTGCAGCCCAGTCTGGGACTCTAGCCCTCAGGAGTCCTTTGACTGCAGTATAGTCTGATCCCCAGCAATACAAGGAATCAATTATACTCAGGGTATCTCTAGGCCTTCACTAGGAGATATTCCTCATACAGCCAAGGGCCACCTGCTCCTCAGGTGGTCCATGCTCATCAGTTATTGTGTCTCCCGCTCCCCGGGAGACAATCTACTGTTGCACCAAAACACTTACACTTTGTCAGGTGTCCAGAGGTTAGTTATACTTGTATTATTGGTGATTCTGCAGATTATCAATAATCGGGTATATATCTGTATTGTTGGTGATACTGATGTAGGGAACCCATCTTTGGATTCCAAGTATAACAATATGCCTTCTACCTGCATGAGACATGTCGTGAGATTCAGACATTGCTAACGGCCATGGCTGCGATTTATATTCGTCAGAATTTCCACCATTGACATTGCCCAAATAAACATGTTTTTGTGACCCTAGGCTATGACCTCTTTGGCCTAGGGGCCCGAAACTCACCAGTCATGATCCCCCTAAGAGTCCCTACAATGCTAGAAAATTTGGTACTGCTGAGCCATTGCCCTTTGAAAAGATTTGAGATTTTGGAAAGTGAAATAGGGAGCCAATGAAAGCCTATGAAGGATTTTACCACTTTTGCACCCCTGTAACTCTGGTTTGCAGAGATGTAGGGAACCCATCTTTGTATTCCAAGTATAACAATATGCCTTCTACCTGCATGAGACATGTCGTGAGATTCAGACGTTGCTAACGGCCATGGCTGCGATTTATGTTCGTCAGAATTTCCACCATTGACATTGCCCAAATAAACAGGTTTTTGTGACCCTAGGCTATGACCTCTTTGGCCTAGGGGCCCGAAACTCACCAGTCATGATCCCCCTAAGAGTCCCTACAATGCTAGAAAATTTTGCCTTTGAAAAGATTTGAGATTTTTGAAAGTGAAATAGGGAGCCCAATGAAAGCCGATGGCAAAATTCAGCACTTTGCAGTGCACCCCCATAACCATAACAACACCAAATTTGCAGCATATGTTAAAAATATAGCAGGAAACAATATTTAAAGGACTTCCGAGGCCACAAATCCACGCCCTCCCATTCATTCCGCCATGGCTGCTGCAGTAATACCGTCCCCGGTCGGGTCCCGACTCTCGACCCCTCCGAACGGGTCGGGTTCTAATTCCCCACTCAATATGGCCACCACAGATTGCTGTGGCTGCACAGTCCACATAGACGCGATTGCTGCTGCGCAGCTCTAGGGCCTCCTCCTGCCTCGTCATGAATATGCGTGCATACATCGGATGCATCGGGAGGAGGCTCTACAGCTGCGCAGCCGCAATTGCGTCTATGCGGACTGCGCAGCCGTGGCAATCTGTGGCGGCCATATTGAGGGGGAAAGAGAACCCGACCCATTTGGAGGGGTCGGGACCCGACTGGGGCCGGTATTACTGTGGGTGCCATGGTGGAATAAACGGGAGGGCATCCTCCATGGATCTGGATTATGAAATGGTATTTTTTTTTTATTCATACTTGTGGCCTCGTAAGTCCTTATAAAAAAAAAAAATATATATGTATGTATATATATATATATATATATATATATAAAATATATATATATATATATATATATATATATATATATATATATATATATACATATATATTATTTTGATGTGCTGAGTGTGGGAAATCTGAAAAAAAAATTGACGTGGGGTCCCCCCTCCCGAGCCTCTGTAACCCCTTGTCCCCCATGCAGGCTGGGATAGCCAGAACGCGGAGCCCCGGCCGACTGGGGCTTCGCACCCTGAGCTATACCAACCCGCATGGTTCATGGTATGGGGGGCTCAGGGGGGGAGGGGCAGCCAAGTCTTCCCCTCCCCCCCCCCCGGAGACTTTGTCCAATCTATGGACAAGGGGCTCTTCCCCACCTCCGGTGCCCCAGGAGAAGGTGGGGGGCGACGTCTCCCTGGGGGGTTCATGGTGGTATCTGCGAGTCCCACCCCCTCCCAGGAGAAATGAGTATAGGGGTGCAAAGTACCCCTTACCAATTTCCACAAAGGGTTAAATGAAATAAAAACACAACCACGAAAAAAGTCCTTTAATTTTCTTAATTAACCAGAAATACTTACCTGTACCTTTAAAAAAAAATTCCCATGCCAATATCCTCGGTAAATGTTCCCACGCCAGTATCCTCTTATGTTGCGATCTTCTATTAAGTTGATTAAAGATCTCCGAAGCCCCCCCACCCACAAAGCAGAGAATGCGTCCTTTCGGACGCATAGCTGCTAGCTCCCGCTGTCTCTCCCCACCTGCCTGCCTGCACCTGTCAACCCCCACCTAGGCTGGCACCCAGTGCAGGGTGCACTGGGCGCCAGCCTAGGTAGGGGTTGACAGGTGCAGGCAGGTGGGGAGAGACAGCAGCGAGAGCCAGCAGCTTCACGTCCTGCTGGGGACGCATTCTCTGCTATACTAACGGCTCATGAATGAGCCGGATCTTTTTAATGAATCGGTTCTTTTTTTATGAATCGACTTTTTTTTTTACTTTAAAATTGATTTTCTCAAAAACTATATAGTCTTTTTGAAAAAAATGTTTTCCTCTTGTTCCCACTGTTCTTCTTAACATTCCCAGTAATTTTGGTGTTGCTAACTTTTAAAGGGGCTTTACTATTAACTGTTAAAGTCGGCGGGGGTATATTTTCCCACGGTCAGAAGGAGATTTTGCATTGAAACTTTAAAATTGATTTTCTCAAAAACTATAAGGTCTTTTTGGAAAAAATATTTTCCTCTTGGGGCTTTGCTATTAACTGCTAAAGTCGGCGGGCGTTTAATTTTCCCACGGTCAGAAGGAGTTACTTTAAAATTATTTTCTCAAAAACTATAAGGTATTTGTAACGATTGGTGTCAGCACACAGAGAGAATCCGACCATTGGTGATCTGCAGTATCACCAACAACACAGATGTATACCCGATCATTGATGATCTGCAGAATCACCAATAATGCAAGTACGACTAACCTCTGGACACCTGATAGAGTGTAAGTGTTTGGTGGAACAGTAGAGTATCTCCCGTGGGGCGGGAGACACAGATGACTTCGAGCAGAGGCCACCTGAGGACTTGGCTGTGTGGAACTATCTCCTAAGAGAAGGGATGGAGATAATCTGGCAGCCAGGGATTCCCTGGAAAACTGGGAATCAGACTATACTGCAGCCAAAGGACTCCTAAGGGATAGAGCCCCTGGCTGTACTGCAGGAAGGACTCTCTGAGGAGCAGGAGGTCCCTGCAGCTAACTGACACTTGGTAGAATAGTGTCACAGGTAGTACAGACAGACTGAACACTCAAAGGGTGAGTGACAGACAGGAAGGTCGGCCAGGCCAGGTCGGCAACACACGAGCAGAGTAGGTACAGAGACAGTAGGCTGATTTGGTAACCGGGGACAGGCAGGGTTTGGCAACAGGTAGGCAGATATGCAGAGGCACCGAATCAGAAAGCAGGAGAGAGATCAACAGAGCCAATGGTCATAACAGATATAGAGCAGAGTCCTAGTCTGGGGTGTGAGGTCCGTGGTCTCAACACCCAGGAACTGGTCTAAGGTATAACACAGCAATGACACAGTAATCCTAAACTTGGGTGTGAGGTCCTTGGTCACAACACCCCGGAACTGGTCTAAAGTATAACACAGTAATGACACAGTAATCCTAAGCTTGGGTGTGAGGTCCTTGGTCACAACACCCCGGAACTGGTCTAAAGTATAACACAGCAATGATCTGGCTAAGTGTGAATTCCCAGGTCCACCTGGCTCTTAACACACTGTGGGATCTGACCATGGTCTGAGTGCTCACACGTATGCATTCGCAACGGCAGACAACTTGAGACTGACCAGCGAGATCTATATATAGTGCAGCACTCCTCAGCGCCACTCAGCCAATGAAAGACTGCGCTGGGATAAGCTGACCAACCTGATCAGCTGATCCCTCTTCTCTTGGCATAAAGGTCCTGCCTCCCAGCGCGCGTGCGCGTAGCTCTCCATCTGTGTGCACTAGAAGGCTCAGACAAACCAGACACATGCTGCTGTGCGGAAACCGCCAGTCTGAACGCGGAGACAGCCGCCCCGCCGTCAGACCGCGCGGCGGCATCTCCACAATCCATTACAGTACCCCCCCGAGGAGTGGATTTCGGACACTTCCCACCAGGCTTCCCAGGATGTGAGTCATGAAACTCTTTCTTTAATTCTTCCGCATGCATGCGACAATCTGGCACCCAAGTTCTTTCCTCCACACCATATCCTTTCCAGTAAACCAGATACTGCACGGAATTCTGAACTAACCGAGAGTCCAGAATCTTTTCAATCTCATACTCAGGTTGGTCATCAATCAACACGGGGGGGAGAGGAATCCACGTGCACTGCCGGCTTTAACAAAGACACATGGAATGATCTCACACCTCGCATGCTGGCTGGGAGATCAATCGCATAAGTGACATTATTAATTTTTCTGGTCACTGGGAATGGTCCTATGAATCTAGGAACCAGTTTGGGTGACAGTTGCTTCAGGGCCAAATGCCGAGTGGACACCCACACCAAGTCCCCTGGAGAGAATTTCCACTCTACGGACCGCCTTTTGTCTGCCTGTCTTTTCTGGGTCTGGAAAGCTTTCCCAAGTTTCTCTTAACCATTCCCCAGATCTCTTTCAAAGCCCTCTGCCAATTCTCCAGGGCCGGGAATGGTGTAGACGCCACTGGTAATGGGGCAAACTTGGGTAATCTTCCTGACACTACCTGAAATGGGGAAAATCCTGAAAAGGAACTTTTCAGGTTGTTGTGCGCAAACTCTGCAAACGGCAAAAATTTTACCCAATCGGATTGCGCATCTGCAACATAACATCTAAGAAATTGTTCCAGGGACTGGTTAACTCTCTCGGTCTGGCCATTGGTCTGTGGGTGGTAGCCTGATGAAAATGCAAGATCCATGTCCAGCTGATGGCAAAAAGCCCTCAAAAACTTAGATACAAATTGGACTCCCCGATCTGACCCTATATTTTCCGGAATGCCATGCAGCCGGAAAATGTGCTGGATGAAGAGATCAGCCAATTCCTGGGCCAAGGGGAGTGCTTTCAAGGGGACAAAATGAGCCATCTTACTGAATCTGTCTACTACCACCCAAATGACCGTCTTGCCCTCAGACCTGGGGAGTTCTCCCACAAAATCCATGGACAAATGGGTCCAAGGTTCACTCGGGACTGGTAAGGGTTGTAAGGTACCAACAGGAGCCTGACGAGAAGGTTTACTCCTAGCACACACTGCACACTCTCTTACAAACTCCTTACAGTCTGTTGCCAACGTAGGCCACCAAGCACATCTGGCCAGTAAATCCTGGGTTCTGGTGGCCCCAGGGTGACCAGCATTCTTGTGAGAATGAAACAGCTGTAAAAGTTGTAGACGGAAAGGTAGTGGCACAAACATAACCCCATCAGGCTTCCCCTCTGGAACATTCTGTTGGTAAGGCCTCAGAGTGACTGTCCAATCCTTCCAGGTCTCAGTGGCTTCCAAAACTACCTTCTGAGGTAGAATAAGCTCAGGGGCTGAGGGCTGTGCTGTCTCGGCCTCGAAACATCTGGATAAGGCGTCGGCCTTGATGTTTTTACTACCAGGGGTATACGTAATTACAAATCTGAATCTTAAAAAGAACAAAGACCACCGGGCCTGACGGGGGCTAAGTCTCTTGGCGCTCTCTATGTACTCCAAATTTTTATGATCTGTATAAACTGTGATAGTATGTTCTGCACCTTCTAGCCAGTGTCGCCATTCCTCAAAGGCGAACTTGATGGCCAAAAGCTCCCGGTTGCCTATATCGTAGTTTTTCTCTGCGGGTGAAAACCTACGAGAGAAGTAGACGCATGGGTGGAGTTTACCCTGTAAACCCGAACGCTGAGACAATACAGCCCCCACCCCCACTAGTGATGGGCGAACATCCAGATGTTCGGGTTCGGGGGGGTTCGGCCGAACATGCCCCCGATATTCGGCATGTTCGGGCGAACCCCGAACATGTCCCTTTGGGGCCCCTATAGGGTCCCAGCATAAAGGGAGAGCATGCCCCGAGCGCGGGGGGGGGGGGGTTTGGAAATGCCCCCCACCCCTCCCCGCTAAGCTCTCCCTTCTGCTGGTCCCTATAAAATTAAATCTAAGTCCCCCGAAGGTACCTTGCAGGCTGGCAGGAGGAGGGCAGGAAGCGGGCAGCCGGAGAGCATAGGCGCTAGTACCATCTGATACTTCCGCCCTCTCTCTGACGCACTTCCTGTTTACATTTGTAAGTCACGTCAAGAGAGAGCAGAAGTACCGCGATGACGCGTACAAGGGTACCTCGTACGCGTCATCGCGGTACTCCTGCTGTCTCTTGATGCGACTTACAAAAGTAAACATGAAGTGCATCAGAGAGAGGGCGGAAGTACCAGATGGTACTAGCGCCTATGCTCTCCGGCTGCCCGCTTCCTGCCCTCATCCTGCCAGCCTGCAAGGTATCTTCGGGGGACTTAGATTTAATTTTATAGGGTCCAGCAGAAGGGAGAGCTTAGCGGGGAGAGGTGGGGGCATTTCCGACCCCCCCCCCCGCGCTCGGGGCATGCTCTCCCTTCATGCTGGGACCCTATAGGGGGCTTTGTTCGGCCGGACACGGCTGTGTTCGGCCGAACAAAGAAGGCCTGTTTGGGTTCGGGCAGCGTGGCCGAGCACCATCCCGAACACCATGGGCTTGATTCACAAAGCGGTGATAACTCAGTTATCACGCCTGAAAGAGTTTAGGCGTGATAAGCGGTGCAAAGCTGAGTTATCACCGATTTGTTCTGCTCTTCGCGCGAAGCTCCCGCGCGCAAAGTTTTGCGCGCGTAGCGCACCGCGCTGAGCGCGCAAAGTCCCATAGGGCTCAATGGACGCTGCACGCGAAGCACGGCACACTGCGCGCGAAGCGCGGTGCGCTACGCGCGCAAAACTTTGCGCGCGGGAGATCGCGCGAGTTTCTTCTTATCACGCCTAAACTGAGTTTAGGCGTGATAAAGGGCTTTTCACAGGCGTGCAAACACTTTGCACCGCTTTGTGAATCAAGCCCCATGAGGTGTTCGGGGGGTGCCGAACCCGAACAGGCCAAAATCCGGGCGAATCCGAACAGTGGCGAACACTGTTCGCCCATCAATAACCCCATACCTCCCAACTTTTTGAGATGAGAAACCGGGACACTTAAGCCACGCCCCCGACCACGCCCCCAACCACACACCCCTGACACACCCCTAGTCAAAAAAAATAAAATAAATATATATATATATATATATATATATATATATATATATATATATATGAATGGTGGGGAGAAGGGCGAGGGTGCCCATGGGTGTGGAGGTAAAAAGAAGGATCGAGGCGCCAGCCGCTGCTGTGGTGTGCGGGATGCGGGTCAAGCTTGTCCCCCCTCCCTCCGAATGTGCCCCCCAGTGTCCCCCTGTATGGCGAGATACGAGCGCAGCAGAGCGGCAGTCTTACCATTCCTCTTCGCATATGGGCATCTCGTCTTCTCCGCTTCCTGTGACGTCACAGGAAGTAGTTGGAAGCAAGAGATGCCAGTACGCAAGGAAGATGGTAAGACTGCCGCTCTGCTGCGCTCGTATCTCGCCATACAGGGGGACAACTGGGGAGCACATTCGAAGGGAGGGGGGACAAGCTTGACCCGCATCCCGCACAGCACAGCCGCTGCTGGCACCTCGATCCATCTTTTTCCTCTGCTGCCTCCTCTGCTGCCTGCCGGGACACAAGGGGGGCTATCCCGGGACAGCGGGACCCCTCCCCCAACCCGTGACGGTCCCGGCGAAAACGGGACGGTTGGGGCCCCTGACTAACCCCCACCTCTGAGGCATCAACCTCCACGATAAAGTTGAAGGTGACATCCACATGTCTTAATATGGGTGCAGAACAGAACAGTTTTTTCAGTGTGGAAAAGGCAGTATGTGCCTCTGCTGATCAGTGGTAACTGGTAAGTATCAGCCCCCTTCTTGGTAAGACTGGTGAGGGGCGAGACCACCGTAGAGTACCCCTTTATAAACCTCCTGTAGTAGATGGCAAAGCCCAAAAATCTTTGGAGTGCCTTCAGTCCCACAGGCTGAGGCCATTCCTAAACAGCAGAAACCTTTTCAGGATCCATAGAGAGGCCAGACGTAGAGATAATGTACCCCAAGAAGGAAACCGAGGTTACCTCGAAAAGACACTTCTATAGTTTAGCGTAGAGCAGATTCTGTCTTAACTTCCCTAGGACAAACTTGACATGCTTTCGATGTTCTGAGAGATTGGACGAGAAGATCAGTATATCGTCCAGATATACTAAGACGAACTTCCCCAACACCTCCCTGAATACCTCATTAATCAACTCCTGGAAGACGGCCGGGGCGTTACACAACCCGAAGGGCATCACCAGATACTCGTAGTGCCCGTCGGGTGTGTTAAAGGCCGTCTTCCATTCGTCACCGTCCCTAATTCGAACTAGGTTGTATGCACCTCTCAAATCAAGTTTCGTGAAAATCTTGGCGTTGGTGACCTGAGTGAACAAATCATCAATCAAGGGCAAAGGATAACGATTTTTCACTGTAATCTTGTTTAAGCCTCGATAATCAATGCAGGGACGAAGGCCTCCATCTTTTTTTTTTTTACAAAAAAGAATCCTGCCCCTGCTGGTGAACAAGAGGGGCGGATGAAACCTTTAGCCAAATTTTATTTGATATACTCCTGCATTGCCAGTTTCTCAGGCCCAGATAGATTATAGAGAAGGCCTCTAGGAGGCATACAACCAGATCTTAAATCGATGGGACAGTCGAAGGTACGGTGGGGGGAAGTTTATCTGCTGATTTGGGACAAAATACGTCAGCAAATTCTGCGTATTGGTTTGGCACACCTGAATCTTGGTGTTACCCACGGTTACTTTCGCTAAACAGTGATGATAACAATGGGTAGACCAGCTCGTTAGCTGACCTGAAACCCAATCTATCTGAGGTGAGTGAAGTTGTAACCATGGCATGCCAAGAATAACGGTGGAGGTTGCCATACGCAGGACCAGAAATTGTAGACTCTCTTTATGTAGTACTCCGATACTGAACCTTAACTCTGGGGTCCGAGACAGGGGGTGTCTACTTTGCAGAGGAGAGTCATCTACTGCAGTGACCAAAACCTGTTGGTCTAATAGAAGTATGGGGATCCCCAACTTATTTGCAAACTCGTAATCCAAAAAGTTGGCCGCTGAGCCAGAGTCTACGAAAGCTTCAGTGGAAACAGTCTGACCCTCCCATGTGACAGAACAGGGAAGGAGCAGACGATTATCATTTAGAGGTAAAGACTGCGCACCTAGGGTATTACCTCTGACTACACGTAGGCGGCAGTGTTTCCCGACTTCTTGGGACAATTCTGCACCTTATGACTAGTGTTGGGCGAACAGTGTTCGCCACTGTTCGGGTTCTGCAGAACATCACCCTGTTCGGGTGATGTTCGAGTTCGGCCGAACACCTAATGGTGTTCGGCCAAACCGTTCGGCCACATGGCCGAACTAAGAGCGCATGGCCGAACGTTCCCCGAACCTTCGGCTAGCGCTGTGATTGGCCGAACGGGTCACGTGGTTCGGACCCGAACGCGCTCTGATTGGCCGAACTGTCACAACATTCACAAACATCAGACGACGCTGACACTGTCACTTTCCGGAGTAGTGCTCTTGAGGTCTCCCAGTGTTCATCAAACACAACAACCAACAGCCCTTCAGTGTGCAACCCTACGGTTCAGTTGTCTGTCTCGGAGATGTTTGAGCGCAAGAGGAAATTGCCAGCAAATGACCCCGGGCTGTGGCAGTAACAGCCAGCATAGCCAAGCTTCTGGCCTGCAAAATGCTGCCATATCGAGTGGTGGAGACAAACAGCTTCAAGGGCATGATGTCAGTGGCCATCCCACGTTACGTGGTTCCCAGCCGCTACCACTTTGCGCGCTCTGCAGTGCCTGAGTTGCATGAGCACGTGGTCAGCAAAATAACCCGAAGCTTGAAGAATGCCGTTGCCTGCAAGGTTCACCTCACCACTGACACCTGGACGAGTGCGTTCGGCCAGGGTCGATACATCTCCCTTACCGCGCACTGGGTGAACCTTGTGGAGCCTGGCAGCGATTCCTCACCTGCTACGGCGCGGGTGTTGCCCACGCCGCAAACAGCTGCACCGCCGTCCCTCCCACTGGATAACAACAGCAGCACCTACCTCTTTGACTCCTTCTCCTCCAACGCATCTCAAAGCTGTACCTCATCCGGAAACGCTAACCCAGCAGCAGTAGGATCATGGAAGCAGTGCAGCACAGCTGTTGGCATGCGTCAGCAAGCGTTGCTGAAGCTGATTTGCCTTGGGCATAAGCAGCACACAGGGGAGGAAATTTGGAGGGGAATAAAGGAACAGACGGATTTGTGGCTGGCACCGCTGGACCTGAAACCGGGCATGGTTGTGTGTGATAATGGGAGTAATCTCATTCGCGCTTTAAGGTTGGCTAAGCTGACACACATCCCTTGCCTGGCGCACGTGATGAACCTAGTAGTTCAGCGGTTCCTGAGGACATACCCAGGCGTGGCCGATCTTCTCTTGAAGGTGCGACGAGTGGCCAAACATTGTAGAAATTCCAGTACTGCTTCGGGGGCACTCGCCAAGATGCAGGAGCGCTTCAATCTCCCCCACCATCGCTTGCTGTGTGATGTCCCTACGCGCTGGAATTCTACGCTGCACATGCTAGCCCGCTTTTGCGAGCAGAAGAGTGCAGTGGTCCAGTACATGACGGCGCAGTACCGAGGCACATCCGGACAGCTGCCAAGCTTCTGTGGATCCGATTGGGCCAACATGTTGGACCTCTGCCAAGTCCTCCAAAATTTTGAACAATCCACGTTGCTTGTGAGCAGTGACAACTCTTCAGTCAGCATTACCATACCACTGCTGTGTTTACTGAAGAGGTCAATGTTGAAAATCAAGGAAACAGCTGTCATGATGCAACTGGGGGAATCTGAAGGAGAAAACGATCAGCGTGATGAACCAACATCAGGCCATCCGCCTCAGGAAACTCTGGCCCCAGCAGCTATGACGAAAAAGAGGAGGAGGAACAGCTGGAGTTGGAGCAGGAATTTCCTGCCACCACTGACGAGGGCCAGAGCGGTGCACGTTGGACTTCCACAATTCAGCGCGAATGGTCAGCAGAAGCAGACCAGGAAGAAGGTGACGACTATGATGCATCACAACAACTATCACAACGCTCACAAGACGATGATGAGGATTCTGGCAGGACTCTGGCACACATGGCTCAATTCATGCTAGACTGCATTGAACGCGACCCACGCATTGTGCGCATTCTGGACAACACCAATTACTGGGTTTATACCCTTCTGGATCCACGGTACAAACACAATGTTCCAAAACTGCTTGAAGAAAGAGACAGGTCAAAATGGAAGAATACCAGCAGGCCCTTGTGGAGACTTTAGAGAGGAGATTGACATCCTCCCCCTCCTCTAGCCAGTTGTACGCCGACAGACTGACTTCCGCAAACTCAGGACGACCAGGAGGGCAGCAAACAACACAAGCCGCAGCTAGTGCCCAAAAGGGAATGGTATCGGCAGTGTCCTTGGAGTGGGAAAATTTTCTGACACCCATGCAGCAGCAGCCCACAGAACAGCAAGCGTGCTGATCCACCTCCAACACCGATCGCCTGGAGAAGATGGTCAAGGACTACATGTCAGATGGCGTAGCTGTGTTGAACAATCCATCTGCACCCTTCAACTATTGGGTATCGAAGCTAGACACCTGGCACGAACTGGCAATGTACGCAATAGAGGTGCTGGCTTGCCTGGCAGCCAGTGTTATGTCGGAATGCTGTTTCAGTGCTGCCGGAGGCATCGTCACAGATCGGCGTATCCGCCTCTCCACAGAAAATGCAGACCGTCTGACTCAAATTAAAATGAATCAATCCTGGATTGGAAACGACTATGCAACACTCCTGGACCCCAACCAAGTAACATGAACAATGACCATCTGTGATGGGTTAGCGTTGCCGGTCCCTGTTTATTGAACCTCTCATCTTTATTACATTTATGACTGCATGGCGGCAAAAAGCATTGCTATATCCGCACGCTATTTGTCCTCATGCAAGGCCTGGGATGTTGTGTCTCAAAAAGCGTGGCCTTCTCATCCTGCGCCTCCTCCTGTTCCATCACGTGTGCTGCTGCTGCTGCTGCTGGATTAGCGTTGCCGGTCCCTGTTTATTGAACCTCTCATCTTTATTACATTTATGACTGCATGGCGGCAAAAAGCATTGCTATATCCGCACGCTATTTGTCCTCATGCAAGGCCTGGGATGTTGTGTCTCAAAAAGCGTGGCCTTCTCCTCCTGCGCCTCCTCCTGTTCCATCACGTGTGCTGCTGCTGGGTTAGCGTTTCCAGTCCCTGTTTATTGAACCTCTCATCTGTATTACATTTATGACTGCATGGCGGCAAAAAGCATTGCTATATCCGCACGCTTTTTGTCCTCATGCAAGGCCTGGGTTGCGTCTCAAAAAGTGTGGCCTTCTCCTCCTGCGCCTCCTCCTGTTCCATCACGTGTGCTGCTGCTGCTGCTGGCCTGGGTTAGCGTTTCCGGTCCCTGTTTATTGAACCTCTCATCTGTATTACATTTATGACTGCATGGCGGCAAAAAGCATTGCATTTATCCGCACGCTATTTATCCTCATGCAAGGCCTGGGATGTTGTGTCTCAAAAAGCGTGGCCTTCTCCTCCTGCGCCTCTTCCTGTTCCATCACGTGTGCTGCTGCTTGTGCTGGGTTAGCGTTACCGTTCCCTTTTCCTGGAACCTCTTCTCTGTATTACATTTATGACTGCATGGCGGCAAAAAGCATTGCTATATCCGCACGCTTTTTGTCCTCATGCAAGGCCTGGGTTGCGTCTCAAAAAGCGTGGCCTTCTCCTTCTGCGCCTCCTCCTGTTCCATCACGTGTGCTGCTGCTGCTGCTGCTGCTGGGTTAGCGTTGCCGGTCCCTGTTTATTGAACCTCTCATCTTTATTACATTTATGACTGCATGGCGTCAAAAAGCATTGCATTTATCCGCACGCTATTTATCCTCATGCAAGGCCTGGGATGTTGTGTCTCAAAAAGCGTGGCCTTCTCCTCCTGCACCTCTTCCTGTTCCATCACGTGTGCTGCTGCTTGTGCTGGGTTAGCGTTACCGGTCCCTTTTCCTGGAACCTCTTCTCTGTATTACATTTATGACTGCATGGCGACAAAAAGCATGTTACCTGTGCAAAGAAACATGACATTTTCCACATTTAAAAGACAGTTTTTCCTTTGAAACTTTACAATCAATTTTCTCAAAAACTATAAGCTCTTTTTCAAATATTTTTTTCCTCTTGTACCCACTCCCAAGGTGCACATACCCTGCAAATTTGGGGTATGTAGCATGTAAGGAAGCTTTACAAAGCACGAAAGTTCGGGTCCCCATTGACTTCCATTATGTTCGGAGTTCGGCGCGAACACCCGAACATCGCGGCGATGTTCGGCGAACGTTCGCGAACCCGAACATGTAGGTGTTCACCCAACACTACTTATGACCCTCCTCTGCACAGTATAAACAGAGCTGTTCTGTTTTCCTGCGATTCTTTTCCACCCGCGTCAATTTTGACTGGCCAATCTGCATTGGCTCTGGTGAGATGGGTGGAGGAGAGGCGTAGGAGACATATCTTACAGTGTTCTTACCCCGGGTTTGTTTTTGATAGCGTAAACGGCGATCAACCCGTACTGCTAAAGCGATAGCCTCATCGATAGATTTTGGTTCAGGGTGTCCCAACATCAAATCAGAGACTGCGTCTGACAACCCTGATAAAAAACAGTCTAACAATGCAAATGACCCCCACCTAGCTGACACAGACCACTTCCTGAACTCAGCTGCGTAGACTTCTACCAGATCCTTGCCTTGACGCAAAGTTTTAAAGGACTTACGAGCCCAAATAGCGAAAAAAAAAGTTAAGTACCTTAATCAGTAGCGTGGATCAAGGGGGGAGGCCCTAGAGCTGCGCAGCCGCACTAACGCGTATGCGGACTGCGCAGCCGCGGCCGGCTCCGGCGCCCATCTGAGGAGAGGAAGGGGAGCCTGACCCCATCCGTGGGGTCGGGAGCGGCACGGGGGGTCGATCAGACTGCGGGGACCCGGCGGAACTGCACGGAGGGCGCGGACGGCGTCCTCCGTGCATTTAAAACTGATTAAGGTACTTATCTTTTTTTCGCTATTTGGGCTCGTAAGTCCTTTAAGCTTCCGCTCAGCAGTGGAGGCAATGTCCAGATGATCATAAATTATGGCCATGGCCTTAAAAAACTCTTCGACTGACGTCAAGGCCTCATGCCCTGCCTGAAGGCTATATGCCCATTTTTAAAAAATCTCCTGACAAAAGGGTCTTAATAAATGTAATTCTCTGTGCCTCAATTCCTGATAAATTGGGTTTTAATTCAAAATACGACATTACTCGAATTTTAAAATTCTGAAAGTCAGATCTATGACCATAAAACCTTTCGGGTACAGACATACGCAAGTCTGTAACTGGAGGGGATCGCACTGAATTCACAGCCGTCTGAAGGACCTGTATGGACCCAGACAAAGCAGTGATCTGGGTCTTATGACCGTCCAGCACCCTGATGAAATTCTCCACCGAGGTGGTGAGTGCATCAAGACGGCTGTTGAGTGCGTCCATTTTGTTTTTCAGTTCTGCCGTTCTGTAACGATTGGTGTCAGCACACAGAGAGAATCCGACCATTGGTGATCTGCAGTATCACCAACAACACAGATGTATACCCGATCATTGATGATCTGCAGAATCACCAACAATGCAAGTACGACTAACCTCTGGACACCTGATAGAGTGTAAGTGTTTGGTGCAACAGTAGAGTATCTCCCGTGGGGCGGAAGACACAGATGATTTCGAGCAGAGGCCACCTGAGGAGCAGGCGGTCCTTGGCTGTGTGGAACTATCTCCTAAGAGATGGGATGGAGATAATCTGGCAGCCAGTGATTCCAATGGAAAACTGGGAATCAGACTATACTGCAACCAGAGAACTCCTAAGGGACAGAGCCCCTGGCTGTACTGCAGGAAGGACTTTCTGAGGAGCAGGAGGTCCCTGCAGCTAACTGACACTTGGTAGAATAGTGTCACAGGTAGTACAGACAGACTGAACACTCAAAGGGTGAGTGACAGACAGGAAGGTCGGCCAGTCCAGGTCGGCAACACACGAGCAGAGTAGGTACAGAGACAGTAGACTGATTCGGTAACTGGGGACAGGCAGTGTTTGGCAACAGGTAGGCAGATATGTAGAGGCACTGAATCAGAAAGCAGGAGAGAGGTCAACAGAGCCAATGGTCATAACAGATATAGAGCAGAGTCCTAGTCTGGGGTGTGAGGTCTGTGGTCTCAACACCCAGGAACTGGTCTAAGGTATAACACAGCAATTACACAGTAATTCTAAACTTGGGTGTGAGGTCCTTGGTCACAACACCCCAGAACTGGTCTAAAGTATGACACAGTAATGACACAGTAATCCTAAGCTTGGGTGTGAGGTCCTTGGTGACAACACCCCGGAACTGGTCTAAAGAATAACACAGCAATGATCTGGCTAAGTGTGAATTCCCAGGTCCACCTGGCTCTTAACACACTGTGGGATCTGACCATGGTCTGAGTGCTCACACGTATGCATTCGCAACGGCAGACAACTTGAGACTGACCAGCGAGATCTATATATAGTGCAGCGCTCCTCAGCACCACACAGCGCCACTCAGCCAATGAAAGACTGCGCTAGGATCAGCTGACCAACCTGATCAGCTGATCCCTCTTCTCTTGGCATAAAGGTCCTGCCTCCCAGCGCGCATGTGCGTAGCTCTCCATCTGTGTGCACTAGAAGGCTCAGACAAACCAGACGCATGCTGCTGTGCGGAAACCGCCGGTCTGAACGCGGAGACAGCTGCCCCGCCGTCAGACCACACGGCGGCATCTCCGCAATCCATTACAGTATTTTTGTAAAAAATTTTCCCCCTCTTGTAGTTACTGAAAGATCTCAGGTGTTAGACACCTTGAAACATCTTTTCCATCACTTTTCTGGCCAGCAGAAATGTTTTTAGTTTTCAAAGTTCGCCTCCCCATTGAAGTCTATTGCGGTTCGCGAAAGTTCATGCGAACCGAACCTTCCGCGGCAGTTCGCGAACAGGGTTCGCTAACCGAAAATCGGAGGTTCGCTACATCACTATGAAACAATTGCATTACTTGAAAACGCAAACAAACAAAACAAACAAAAGACCGTTAGGTTTCCCTTTAGGATTATCCTGCTGATAAGGTTCCAAAGTGCATGGCAAGGAAATGAACAGCGCTATTTAAAAACAGACAAGTGCCTACCTGCAAAAGAGTGCAAGCCCCACTTGTGGGATAAAATACACACCTAGCATACACATGACCTGTCTACCACTGGAGGATGTTGGTTTCTGTAACAGCTTGCATGCAACCTATTAAGTACTCAACCCTCCCACTGCGAAGAAGTCAATCCTCCATGGGAGGGGACCTAACACTAACTAAATCCTAACCTATGTATATGCATAGCCTGGGTGTGGCTAATCAAGTAAATCCGAAAATTGAAAATTGCGCAAATGGTGGATCAGCGCATTACCAGGAAGCCTCACTATTAAGTACTCGTCCCTCCCACTGCGAAGAAGTCAATCCTCCATGGGAGGGGACCTAACACTAACTAAATCCTAACCTATGTATATGCATAGCCTAGGTGCCAAAGTGGCCGTCAGATCTTCCATGGGTTCAGTAGCTGCTAAAACCACACGATCAGGCAAAATGTTTTTGGGAAGTGAGGGCTGAACTGTCTCAGGTTCGAAGCATCGGGACAAAGCATCTGCCTTGACGTTTTTGTTACCAGGCTTGTAAGTAATTATAAACTTAAATCTGGAGAAAAAGAGGGCCCATCGAGCCTGCCTTGGGTTGAGTCTCTTGGCTCCCTCAATATATTCCAAATTTTTGTGATCTGTGTACACTGTGATCACATGCTCAGCTCTCTCCAACCAATGGCGCCACTCTTCAAATGCCAACTTGATAGCCAATAACCCCCTATTCCCGATGTCATAATTCTTGCGAGAAAAAAATGCACATGGATGCAATCGTCCCTGATGCCCCGAGTATTGAGACAGAACGGCCCCCACTCCTACTTCCGAGGCATCCACCTCCACAATAAAAGGACGTGTCACATCCAGATGTCGAAGGATTGGGGCGGAACAGAACAGTGTTTTCAACTGAGCAAATGCCAAACAAGCTTCCTCCGACCAATTACAAGTATCAGCTCCTTTCTTAGTCAGATTGGTGAGGGTAGCAACCACTGAGGAGAAACCTTTTATAAACTTCCTATAATAATTAGCAAAACCAAGGAATCTTTGGAGTGCCTTTAAACCAGAGGGTTGAGGCCACTCCAACACAGCAGAGACCTTTTTAGGGTCCATGGATAGACCATTAGAGGAGATGATGTACCCCAAGAAAGATACTTCAGCAACTTCGAATAAACATTTTTCAAGTTTTGCGTACAAACTATTTTGCCTTAGTTTATTCAAAACAAACTTTACATGCCCCCTGTGTTCCTTGAGGTTCTTAGAAAAAAATCAAAATGTCGTCCAAATAAATGACTACGAACCGACCCAGTACCTCTCTGAAAACCTCATTCACCAACTCCTGAAAACGGCAGGGGCATTGCATAACCCGAAGGGCATGACCAAATATTCATAATGGCCATCAGATGTATTGAAGGCCGTTTTCCACTCATCCCCCGGTCTAATACGTATCAAATTGTAAGCCCCTCTCAGGTCCAATTTATAAAAAACTTGGGCTCCTGATACTTGAGAGAACAGATCATCTATTAATGGTAGGGGATATCGATTAGGAATGGTGATTTTGTTCAAAGCCCTGTAGTCAATACATGGATGGAGTCCACCGTCTTTTTTTTGAACAAAAAAAAATCCTGCCCCTGCTGGTGACTTAGAAGGATGAATGAAACCTTTCTCAAGGTTTTCCTTGATATAGTCCTTCATGGCAATCTGTTCTGGGCCTGAGAGGGTATACAAATGACCTCTGGGGGCATGGTACCGGGCCTTAAATCTATCGGGCAATCAAAGTCCCTGTGAGGAGGAAGCTTATCTGCTGAGCGAGAGCAAAAACATCAGAATACATGGCATATTAAGGAGGAACACCCACAATCTGAATTTCCGCAGAACATAAAGTGACTTTCTCCATACAGTGATTTTGACAAGCAGAGGACCAGGCCAATAATTGACCAGTGTTCCAGTCTATTTGCGGAGAGTGTCTATGCAACCAAGGTAATCCAAGAATCACTGTGGAAGCGGACATTTTCAGTACAATAAAATTGAATCTCCTCTTTATGTAATGCCCCCACGCTAAACTTAAGGAGTGGTGTCTGAGAGAGGGGTTGCTTGTTTTTTTAGGGGAGAATCGTCAACGGCAGTAACATAAATCCGCCTATCCATGGCGAGAACAGGTATTTTCCACTTTAATGCAAAATCAAAGTCAATAAAATCTGCTGCTGCGCCTGAATCAATAAATACCTGAGTATCTATGACTTGATTTTCCTAAACAATGGAGCAAGGTAAGAACAATTTATTATCTTGAGGAGGTAAGACAGATTCGCCCTGGGTAGTACATCCAACTATACCTAGGCGGAGGAGTTTTCCGCCTTCTTAGTGCAATTCTGTACAAGATGACCCTTCTCCCCACAGTACAAGCAAAGGCCCTCTTTCCTCCTTCTAATTTTCTCTGTTTCAGAAAGTTTGAAATAGCCCAACTGCATTGGCTCATCTGCACAAGCCGTGGCCGAGGGAGCAGACATATCCCTCATGAAATGCGACCGTGACCTGCCCTGCTTGTGAAACCAAATTCTACGGTCGATCTTAATAGCTAATGCGATAGCTTCATCTAGGGACTTAGGTTCTGGGTGACCGATCATAACATCAGCAACTGATTCAGATAACCCTGTGAGGAAATGATCTAAAAGAGCAAAATGTTCCCATCTGGAAGAGACTGCCCACTTCCTAAACTCAGAGGCATAGTCTTCTACAGTACCACATACCTGCCGGAGATTCTTTAATTTTCTCTCTGCTGTGGCTGCAACATCTGGGTCATCATAAATGACCGCCATAGCCTTAAAGAATGCCTGTACAGAGGTAAGGGTTTCATGTCCATCAGGCAAACTATAGGCCCAGGTTTGAGAGTCCCCGTGTAATAGAGTTTTGATCAAGGTTACTCTCTACACTTCCGTACCAGCCGAAATAGGCCTCATCTCAAAGTAAGACATACACCTATTTCTAAAATTCCTAAAATCTGACTTGGCACCTGAGAATTTCTCTGGGAGTGCCATTTTAGGTTTTGCAACATGAACAGGAGGTATAGGCTCTGCAGGTGTCTGCAAGGTACGCACAGCTTCAGACAGTTGATTTAATTGTGCCTGCTGTGAATTGACCATATTAGTCAATTCACTAACTGCCGTGTTTAAAGCGGATCCAAGATGAAAAACTAAATATAACAAGTGACTTGTCTATATATCTTATCTAAAGTTTAGATAGTTTACACAGCAAATCTATCTTCAAACAGCTTCAATAGTATATTAATATTTTTTCCTGTAATACAATGGGAGCAGACATGTTTTCTGCTTGTCACTATTACACAATTACACACACAGGCAAGCTTATCTGTATCTAGGTATGCTAATCTGCATATTCTGTGAAAACTCCACTCTTATCTCCTCCATTACACAGGCAACTGATCTGTATCTGCACTGCAGCTCTCAGATTGTGAAAACTCTGTCTCTGAAATCTATAGCTAGTAACACCTTTTTCACCTGCCCAGACTGAAATCCCACAATCCTTTGCAAGCGCCAAGGCACTCTGGAGAAGCTGTGGGTGTGGTTTGTTTAGTTTATAGGAAATTAGGGTATTAAAACAAAACAAAACAAGTATTTGGCTTGAGGAATGCCCTATAAACTATATGTAAGGAACACAATTATGCAAGGAGTAAAAGTTCTTTTCGGATCCACTTTAAGGTATGAACCTGCTGGCATAAAGCTTCCATGATATTTTAGGTCTGTTGTTATGTAATGATCAGTGGTAGCTCTATCAGCACAATAGTCAGTACTTTATTAGATGTGTAACACAGGTGATTGGTGCACACTTTATAAAGACAACAAACAATGGCACTAGAGAAGTGCTACCCTCCAGTGGTGAGGGCCCACCGGTGGGATCAAGGTCGGACAGGCAGAGGTCGGCAGCAAATCAGATTGGCAGAAGTACAGAATTGTGAGGCAAGAATCAGAGTCAATATACAGGCAGAGGTCGGCAGCAGATCAGATTGGCAAAGGTACACAATCGAGAGGCAAGAAGAGTAGTAAGAGGCAAGGCAAAGGTCAAAAATACAATCACAATAATATGTTTTTTCCTAAGCTAAGTGTGAATACCCGGGGTCCTGCCGGTTCAAGCACACACGGATCTGACTAAGGTCTGAGCGCTAACACTGAAGTATTCGCAACAACAGACTATGAGCTACTGACATCCCCAGGTTTAAATACAGACAGGCAATTCCAAAGCTCCCGCCCAGAACACTTCCACCAATCAGTGAGGAGATGTAGCAGCTAGGTGTCAGCTGACCGGCAGGTCAGCTGACCCATCGTCTGAGCCCATAAAGGTCCTGCCGCTCCCTGCGCGAGCGTGCCAACCTCTGCTCATGCGCTGCCGAGAGATCAGTCCGAGATGACTGCGACGATGTGGCCGCTATGACATCAGACCCGGAAGCGGCGCTCGCGCTGCTGTCCGCAGCGGAGGTAAGACCGCTATCCCTGACACTCTGGCTTACCGCACACGCATGACCAGGGCTGGTTCTGGTACAATGGGGCCCCTGGGCAGAATGAATCCAGGGGCTCCCCAACAGACACCCTCTGAATAAAAAGTGGCATTAGAGGCCCTTTGTTGCATTAAAATTTCCCCTAGGGCCCCTGATCCGACTGCTGACCCTCCCTCCCAATTGCTTTCCAACTTAACTGTGCTCCCCAGGGCCGCTGCAGAGTCTTTGGCAGAGTAGCGTCTTACCTGTGCTGGCGGGCGCATTCCTCACTCAAACCATGGCTCCATGCATTTCCCATCTTTATCCTTGCAGGGGACCCTCCTTTTCCGATGGCGCTACAGCCCAATTTGAGCCTTGGCCTCCTACAGTTTTCTGCCAATCCATCTCTGCCCATTGCTGCCTGTTTCCAGTTACGTATATTAAGCAGCTCTTTGGCATCTTCGTCAACCTCATCTGCCCATCTGTTTCTAGGTCTTCCAGTTGGTCTTCCTCCATCCATGCGCCTTGTAAAGATTCTTTTTGAGATCCTATGGTCATCCATTCTAACCACATGTCTTGCCCATCTCAATCGTTGAACCCTTATATAGTCTGATAGTGGGAGATCTTTATATAGTTTATATAGCTCGTAGTTGTATTTAATTCTCCATACACCATTGTCATGGGTGGGGCCATAGACTTTGCATAATTTCTTCCTTTCAAAAGCATCCATTTTGCTTGCTAGGTTTTGTGTAAGTTGTTTGGCCTATTGGCTCCTGTGAGGTAAATCTGGGCCTGCATTGGGTATACTTAGGCTATCTCCAGGTTCAGAGTATTTGCAGTAATGAGCCTGTCTCTGTATGCTGCTGTACAAATATTGTGTTTGCAAGTCTTATGGTGCTCATACATGGTACAACAAAAATCGCACAGTTGTTTTGGAGGTACCATACACAAACGTTCAATTAGGCTGAAAATCTGGGGAAAATTATCAAATATGCCAAAAAATCAGATTGAGAAAAAAGATTGCTATAAAAATAATGTATTTGATCTAATGGTTTATTCGATCGGAAGTGAAATTTTTTTCAACTGGAATCTCTTTTTTTTTTTAACTCGAGCTGTATTTTACTTCAGATAGTTAACACAGACGGCAGTTGTAGCTCAAAACGTCTATTGAGCTGTATTTTTCCTCTGAGTGGTTCAATTTATTTATTGTAAAGTAAATATTACCTCAGAGCAGCTATATACAGTAGGTGTGTTTTACCTCACAGTGTTGTTTTTTGTTTTTTTTTCATGCTGAGGGAATTTTTACCACAGAGTGATTACAAGTGGCTCTATTAACTAACAGGAAGAAGGCCAAAATTGCATTTGCGTTGTACTTGTGGACTCTCCTTGATGAGGGCAAACTTACTTTACTTTAGTAAAAAAAATATAATTATAATAAAATGATAATAATCATATACATACTTCAATATTTAATCTTAATCTTGTTATAAAGACAATGCAAATAAAGATTACAGTCTTTGAAACAGTTCTTACAATTAGTATCTAAAAGGTCTTTTCATACAATTTAACATACATGATACAATTACAACACACAATCATCAAAATTTTTCTGGCATGTCCTATCAGATTTTACTTGAAAAAACATTATCATTCAAATTTCTTGATTGAAAAAAAAAGATTCTTTTCGACTTTCATTCGATTTGATCGTTTAGATCGAATAAACAGGAAAATCAAATGATTTTATTGTACCGTGTATGGACACCATAAGTCATCCTGCAACAGATCAGCAGAATCTGACACAGACCCTATTTGGAGAAAAAAAAAAGCTTATGCATAAAATTACTTTGCAGAACTGGTGTCCGGGTCATGCACTCCAGTATCTTGTCGTGGCAGATATCTGTTAAAGGGGCACTATGGCGAAAAATTGTAAAATTTAAAATACGTGCAAACAGACAAATAAGAAGTACATTTTTTCCAGAGTAAAATGAGCCTAAAATTACTTTTCTCCTATGTTGCTGTCACTTACAGTAGGTAGAAAAAATCAGACAGAAGCGACAGGTTTTGGACTAGTCCATCTCTTCATAGGAGATTCTCTGCAAGGCTTTTGTTCTTTATAAAGATATTCCTTAAAAAGGATTTAAACAATGATGCTGGCCAGCTTCCCTGCTCGCTACACAGTTTTTTGGCAGTTGGACAGCGCAACTGCCATTCACTAAATGCTTTTAAAAATAAATAAATCCCTGACAATCCCCCATGAAGAGATGGACTAGTCCAAAACCTGTCGTTTCTGTCAGATTTCTACTACAGTAGTAAGTGATAGCAACATAGGAGAAAAGTCATTTATGGCTCATTTGACTCTGGAAAAAACGTACTTCTTATATGTATGTTTACACATATTTTAAATTTTACAATTTTTCACCATAGTGCCCCTTTAAGTGTAGATATAGACAAGAGTTGTCAGTTTATGTAACATTCTCCAAGTCACCTGCACCTCCAAATAAAAAAGGGAAGTCACTCACAGCAGCCAATCAGATTTCAGCAGTCATATTATTCTAAGTTAGAGAGTAAAAAAAAGTGAACATGATCGATCACAAGAACCAAGATTCTCCCATCATTCTGCAAAAAAAAAAATCAAAAATACGTGGTAACTTATTTGTTGCTGGAAACATATTATTTTTTTTTAAAAAAATTTTATTGAGAAACATCTGAGAAAATTTATAGCAACAACATTTCTTCTGACACTTTCCATGAAATAGGTCAGATTTAATAGCTGTCTTTTTCTGCGGATGAGAAAATGATTTCCAGATGTTTCTTTCCAATACTGCTCAAATGAGGAAAAGGTCACCACACTGATGTACTATTTTATTACTCAACTAAATTGTGCTAGTTTCTTGCTCACAAATATTATATGATATATCCGTATGTGTGTGCGCGAGTGTAATAAATGTATATGTATCATAGCTCCAAACTGTCCCATTTTCGAAAGACAGTTCCTCTTTGGTGAAACGAGGATTCGCATCATGGGTGTGCAGAAACTGTATGATGCTATTTATACCCGCCGTAACCCCAAAGCAGCAAATATAGCCAACTATGACCATTAAGGGCTCATTCACACTATGTGCTGCGCTGTCAGTTTTGATGCAATGCACATAATGTAAGATTCATATGGTAACATGAAAGTCAATAGACTTCCATGTTACCATTCACACTACAGGTGTGCATTCCCATGCGTTACGTTGTAACGCATCTGGAAACATTTTAACGCACAACGCATACGTTTCCCCGATGGGTACAGCTGCCGACGTCCACGCTTTAGTGCACCACAACGTGCATTACGTGCGATCACTGTGTGTTGGCAGCGCATGCATGAAATCGCATTCGTGCATACGTTTTGTAGTGTGAATGAGCCCTTAAAGAGACTCCGTAACAAAAATTGCATCCTGTTTTTTATCATCCAACAAGTTCCAAAAGCTATTCTAATGTGTTCTGGCTTACTGCAGCACTTTCTACTAACACAGTCTCTGTAATAAATCAATGTATCTTTCCCCTGTCAGACTTGTCGGCCTGTGTCTGGAAGGCTGCCAAGTTCTTCAGTGTTGTGGTTCTGCTATGAACTCCCCTTTATGCAGACTGCCTGTGTGTTATTTAGGATTAGAGCAGCTTCTCTCTTCTCTCTCTTATCTTTTACAAGCTGGATAAATCGTCCTCTGAGCTGGCTGGGCTTTCACATACTGAGGAATTACAAACAAGGGCAAAGCTGTTTGCAGGAAGAAAAGAGCAGCCTGAAACTTCAGTGCATGGGGGAAAGAAACACACAAATGATCTCTTGAGATTCAAAAGGAAGGCTGTATACAGCCTGCTTGTGTATGGATGTATTTTCTATGTGTGGACATACTGCACATCAACCTACTTCCTGTTTTGGTGGCCATTTTGTTTGTTTACAAACAAACTTTTTAAAACTGTTTTTAACCACTTTTAATGCGGCGAGGAGCGGCGAAATTGTGACAGAGGGTAATAGGAGATGTCCCCTAACGCACTGGTATGTTTACTTTTGAGCGATTTTAACAATACAGATTCTCTTTAATAATAAATGCAGCAACAGTTACCTCAGACACCAAAAAATAAACGCAATGTGTGCAACATTTCAGCAGAAAATAATGCAATGTTGGTAACATTTCAGCAGAAAATCATGCAATGTGGGCCACATTTCACCAGAAAACAAACGCAGCGGGCGGCATTTCACCAGAAAACAAATGCAGTGGGCCACATTTCACCAGAAAATAAACGCAGTGGGTCACATTTCACCAGAAAACAAACGCAGCGGGCAGCATTTCACCAGAAAACAAAACGCAGTGGTCCACATTTCACCAGAAAACAAACGCAGTGGGCCACATTTCACCAGAAAATAAACGCAGTGGGCCACATTTCACCAGAACACAAACGCAGCGGGCAGCATTTCACCAGAAAACAAACGCAGTGGGCCACATTTCACCAGAAAACGAACGCAGCGGGCAGCATTTCACCAGAAAACAAACGCAGTGGGCCACATTTCTCCAGAAAACAAATGCAGCGGGCCACATTTCACCAAAAAACAAACGCAGCGGGCAGCATTTCACCAGAAAACAAACACAGCGGGTAGCATTTCACCAGAAAAAAAACGCAGCGGGTAGCATTTCACCAGAAAACAAACGCAGTGGGCCACATTTCACCAGAAAATAAACGCAGTGTGCCACATTTCACCAGAAAACCGCAGTGGGCAGCATTTCACCAGAAAACAAACGCAGTGGGCCACATTTCACCAGAAAACAAACGCAGTGGGCCACATTTCACCAGAAAACAAACGCAGTGGGCCACATTTCACCAGAAAACAAACGTAGTGGGCCACATTTCACCAGAAAACAAACACAGTGGGCAGCATTTCACAGGACATAAACACAATGTGACAAAACATTTTAGTAGAAAATAACACAGTGGGCCGCATTTCACCTGCAAAAAAAGTTATGTACTCACCTGACAGAAGTCTTCTCTCTCGGCTGGGCTCTGGCGCGCATCTCCCCTGGACAATCCTCCTGCAGTCTCCCATGCTGCCGCTGACAGGCAGAGTGCAGGGCTACGGGAAGATGGCGCCCAAAGCCCTGTACTGGAGACACAAATAGTGTCCAGTACAGGGCTTCGGCAGCCATCTTGCCGTATGCCCTGGTCTGCCTCCCGGGAGACTGCGGGGCTGCGGGCTATGAACTGGCGCTGCGGTGTCTAGTAGACGCTGCGGCCAGTTTATAAGCAGCTGTGGCGTGCCAGCAAATTAGGCTACGCGTGCCGGGCCCGGCACGCGTGCCATAGGTTCGCCACCGCTGCTATAGAGCCTTAAGGTAGCCATACACTGGTCAATTTGCCATCAGATTTGACCAACAGATAGATCCCTCTCTGATCGAATCTGATCAGAGAGGGATCGTATGGCTGCCTTTACTGCAAACAGATTGTGAATCAATTTCAGCATGAAACCGTTCACAATCTGTGGTGGTGCTGCCGCCGCTCCCCCCCCCCCCCCCCCGCATACATTACCTGCTCCGCCGGCGCGACTCCCCAGGTCTCCGCTGTCTTCTTCTCCGCTCTGGTCTGGTCTCCGGGTCCGGCATGCTTCACTTCTTCCTCTCTGGGGGAAGTTTAAACAGTAGAGCGCCCTCTACTGTTTAAACTTCCTGCCGGGACAGGAAGAAGTGAAGCATGCCGGACCCGGAGACCAGACCAGAGCGGAGAAGACAGTGGAGACCTGAGGAGTCGCGTCGGCGGAGCAGGTAATGTTTTGCAGCTGTATTGTGTCGGTCGTTGGGCACTCGAACGCCGCTAGCGACGTGCTCCCTACCCGCGGGCGATCAACGGTAATTTCCCGCATGGGGCGATGGATCGATCTATTTCGGGACGACCTTCGGACGTCATCGGACGTCCGCCGGGCTGTACTGCGCAGGCCCAGAACTACTGCGCCTGCGCAGTACAGCCCGGCGGACGTCCGATGACGTCAGCGCGCCGGCGTGGGACGCAGAAGTGCCGGGCCTTGGAGCGCAGAAGAGCCCGACCTGGCAGCTGGCCTGGCCAGGTCGGGTCGGCCACCGAAGACGACCGGAAGCCTCTGGAGCGGCGGCGAGGGCACCTCCTGCCTGCCACGGGCTGGAGGAAGCCCCAGGTAAGTGGATATCTATTTTTATTTTTTGCAAGGTGTCCCTGAACCTTCCCTTTAACATTAGTTTTAATATGAAGAAAAACTAGTGATGACAGAAATGACTAGTGGGGTTTAAATTCTAAAATTACATATTTTTCTTATGAATTTTTACTGGTACCGTATGCATAACTAGGGGTGTGGTGGGGGCGAGATTAGAAGTGTGGCAGGGGAATGTTTAAAACGTCCCTCTTTCTCATCTCAAAAAGTTGGGAGGTATGTATATATTGCGAATATTGCAGTTTTGTTTCAGATAGCACGCAAGACACAATCCAAGTACAAACAGGTTCATTTATTTTGACACAACTTTAACAGTTTCTGGTCAGCAGTGCGCACAAGTGGTTCAACGAAACTAAAATAGCTTCAGCTGATGCATAGTTCATAGTCCTGATGTCTTATAAAGTCCTTGGGCCTTGACAGGCCACCAGGATTCCAAATATTTTTGCCTGGGATCCCAACCAACACACACAGGCATGGCTGGTTAGCACAGCTTGTCTCCTCGGAGTTCAACCAGCAAACACACTCCTGGCAACTGCACCTGCTGCAAACGGAATCAGCACTCCACTAGCCACCACCTGTGCAGCTACTCCCAGCTATATGCTCTCTCTCTGGCTGTTTGAATGCCAGGCACAGACTACGGTGGAACAGGGAGCCCACCCAGATCCTTCATTACCTGTTCCAGAGCTCCAAGCAGCCTAATAGACCATAGCAACCGCTAGTTACCAAACTATCCCAGGCACCTTCCGCACAGTGGATCTCTGGAAATTGAATCAGGAAATTTGGACACCTGGGGCTAATAGACTATTTGGGCGCCCCATAGGAGGTAATGTTAAATATCGGCTATTGGGCGCCGAAGAAGAAATTTGACCGCCCAATAAATAGCAGGCGCCGGCTCGTGCCCATGCAAGTGAATTTTTTTGTGTTAGTGTTACGATAAACATTGTTTTGAAATTTGTTTTGAGAATTATAATATCGTAAATTGAGGCTCGGGAAGGGGAACCCACGTCATTTTTTTTAATTTCCCACTATCCGCACACAAAAAAATTTTGTTTCCCACTATCTTTTTAAAATCTCCTGCAAATTTGGTGTTGCTGGGATGTAAGGAGCCTTCACTATTAACTGCTGAAGTCAGCAGGAATTGTTTCACTAAGAACTGTCAGGCCCAGTGCTCACCAAAACTGCTAGCAGATCCTCAAAACGCTAGAGGTTTTTGGAGCAGATTTCAGAACGATTCTAGGCATGTTTAGAGACGTTTTCTAAACATGCCTAGCGTTTTTAGGAGCGTTTTTGTGTAGCAGATTACAAATATTGTTACAGTAAAAGCTGTTACTGAACAGCTTTTGTAACAAAAACGCCTGGAAAACCGCTCTGATCTAGCGTTTTCCAGAGCGGTCTGCGTTTCTCCTATACTTTACATTGAGGCAGAAACGCTTCTGCAAACTGTAAACGTGCAGCAAGAGCCGCGTTTGCGGATTGCTAAAAACCTCAAACCGCCGGTGTGCACCATCCCATTGAAATACATTAGCCAAGCGTTTTCACAGGCGGATGCGGTTGGCGGATCGCTGCTAAAACCGCTCGGTGTGCACTGGGCCTCACTGTCATTTGCCGCATTTAAATGTATACTTTTTTCCTTTGAAGTTTTAAAATTGATTTTAAAAACTCAAAAAACTATACAGTCTTTTTTTCCTCTTGTTTCCACTGTTCTTCTTAAAGGAGAACTGTAGTGAGAGGTATATGGAGGCTGCCATATTTATTTCAATTTAAGCAATACCAGTTGCCTGGCAGCCCTGCTGATCTATTTGGCTGAAGAAGTGGCTGAATCGCACCAGAAACAAGCATGCAGCTAATCTTGTCATATCTGTCAAAATTGTCAGAAAAACCTGATCTGCTGCATGCTTGTTCAGGGGCTATGGCTGAGGCTACTTACACACGCATAACGTGCACCTAACGCAATGTATGGTGGTGCGGGAGAGGACGGTAGAGTGAGCCGCGTTAGGCGGCTCTATCCG
Source organism: Hyperolius riggenbachi (assembly GCF_040937935.1). Lineage (NCBI taxonomy): Eukaryota > Metazoa > Chordata > Amphibia > Anura > Hyperoliidae > Hyperolius > Hyperolius riggenbachi. Next base: position 438,183,648 of record NC_090649.1, read on the forward strand.
CATAAGGTCTCCCAGAGTGGCGCTGATTGGCCGGCGGGACCACGTGATGCGGAGCGAGACATTCCGCATCACGTGGTCCCGCCGGCCAATCAGCGGCCGCCAGTGCAGTGCATATTAAGTAGCCATGTGCGCGTCTACTGTAGCGGCATCTCTCCGCCCCCCACTGAGCATGTGCAAACAGTCTAAAGCGGCCAAAGCCGCTAGAACGCACAGCATGTTGCACTTTCACTACAACGTGCAGCGTTACATGTAACGCAACGTGGGCAGTGTGAACAGCCCACTTGTGTTACATTGCTGTGCGTTGGGGGAGCATTACAGGCTGCACTAACGTGCACCTGTAACGTGCCTGTGTGGAAGCAGCCTCAAAGTACTAGAGGCAGAGGATCATCAGGATAGCCAAGTAACTGGTTTAGCTTAAGGCTGGTTTCACAGTGGGACGTTACAGGCGCACGTTAGAGCAGCCTGTAACGCAGCCCACCGCACAGTAATGAAAAATCAATGGGGCTGTTCACAGTGCGGACGTTGCGTTACATTGTAACGCTGCGTCACAAGACAACGTACTGCATGCAGTACTTTGGACGCGGCTGAGCCGCGTTAGACTGCTTGCACATGCTCAGTAATGTGGGGGAGGAGCGGAGAGCGGCCAGGCACATGGCTAATTAATATGCACTGCACGTTATGACGTGCAGTGTTTACTTCCTGGAGCAGCCGCTCTGTGCGGCGATTGGCCGGCGGGACCACGTGATGCCGCATGCGCACAAGAGTGCGCATCACGGCATCACTGACGCCAGAGTGAGCTGCACAACGCGGCTCACTCTGACGTCCAGATCCAGCACCACCAGGCGTTCTGTTAGGGGGACGTTATGCGACCTTAACGCCCCCTCTAACGCAACGTCCTGGTGTGAAATTCACTAAAGGGAACCAGAGACGAAGCACCCTTGTGTATTTTACCATATATATCAGTAAGAACATTAGAGAAAACACTTACCATGCTCTCTGTTTCATCCTCACTGCTAATAGTGTCTTTTATCAGCTGTGATAAGAATCCCGGACTGAGCATTCAGTCTGGCTTTGCAGGGAATAATTATAGCTGAGTCATTATAGCAGAGCCACAAGGGGGCAGGCTTAGGTTTGAAAAGACACCAGAGAAGATAGACTCAGCTATAATCTTTCCATAGCAAAGCTAGACTGAGTGCTCAGTAGGGGATTCTTATCAGAGGTGTTAACAGTCAGATTAAACAGAAAACAATGAAACAAAGAGCAGATTAGGTGTTTACTGTCATGTTACCACTGATTTATAAGGTAAAATACAAGAGGCTGCTTCATCTCTGGTTCTCTTTAAATGGAAATAAATATGGCAGCCTCCATACACCTCTCTCTACAGTTCTCCTTTAACATGTCTGGCAAATTTGGTGTTCCTACCATGTAAGGGGCCTTTGCTATGAACTGCTAAAGTCGGCGGGAGATAATCACGAATTAATGTTTACCGTGATCCCCGCGATCACGACCATGACTGCATTCCGAATATTTGTAATCACGGAATTTCCGTGGCCGATTTCCGTGATCCAGAATCGATCACGGCGTTAAATACCGAAGCCGAATAGTGAAAAAATGTCGTGAATAACGGCTAATCCGTGATCACAGAAAATATCTGCCCATCACTGGCCTTTACTATACTTTATATTTGGTTTTATGTAAAATATTCTCCTTATTTACCAAAAGAAGGCATGTAAACAAAGTACGTCCTCCGTAAGTTCCCCTAATACAGTACAGATGTACATTAATGTTGTATTCGGTGCTTGAACGTTTCCATGGTGAGAAAATACTTTGCCATATCCTTTTATGGGTGTTTTTTATGGTAGCTTTTGCATCACTTTAATTGTATTCATAATTCATTTAATTTTTTTTATGGAAGCGGAGTGTACATTTAATTATATCTTATTAAGAAAAATATGCGCTGCCTGAATGTCCCATTACCTATACATAATGTTATGCAAAGAGCACTAATGAATTCTACTCACTCTAGCATAAAAGAAATATCCGAGCAAATTCTATCCCTACAGTGCACAACACAAAGGCTGTTCATTGTTCACAACAGCAGGTTCTCAGCAACACTAAATATTCATGCACTATATATTCCATATTCCTTTCTGAAGTCTCTATAGGCAATCACTTACTGCATGCCTTTCACAGCATTATTCCAAGTTAACCACTTGAGGACCCACCCTTTACCCCCCCTTAAGGACCAGCGCTGTCTTAGCTGATCTGTGCTGGGTGGGCTCTGCAGCCCCCAGCACAGATCAGCGTGCAGGCAGAGCGACCAGATCGCCCCCCTTTTTTCCCCACTAGGGGGATGATGTGCTGGGGGGGTCTGATCGCTCCTGCCTGCCGGGTGTTGCGGGGGGGGCACCTCAAAGCCCCCCTCCGCGGCGAAATCCTCCCCCTCCCTCTCCTACCTGGCCCCCCCTGGAGATCCGGGCTGCACAGGACGCTATCCGTCCTGTGCAGCCAGTGACAGGCTGTCTCCTGTCACATGGCGGCGATCCCCGGCCGCTGATTGGCCGGGGATCGCCGATCTGCCTTACGGCGCTGCTGCGCAGCAGCGCCGTACAATGTAAACAAAGCAGATTATTTCCGCTTGTGTTTACATTTAGCCTGCGAGCCGCCATCGGCGGCCCGCAGGCTATTCACGGAGCCCCCCGCCGTGAATTGACAGGAAGCAGCCGCTCGCACGAGCGGCTGCTTCCTGATTAATTAGCCTGCAGCTGGCGACGCAATACTGCGTCGCTGGTCCTGCAGCTGCCACTTTGCCGACGCACGGTATAAGCGTGCGGTCGGCAAGTGGTTAAAGTGGCCGTACACTGTGCAATTGTTTTAATAGATTAGACTTTCAAATAAAAAAAAAAAAATTCTAAAGGGGCCCATACACTGGTCGATTTCAGCCAACCATCGATCGATGGATTCTATAGAATCGATCAATTGATCTGAAATCGATTCTTTCAAATCTATCGATCGATCGATTTGTGGACGATTTTGATCGATTTTGATGGATTTGACCTATCTGACAGGATGGAAGATCTAGGTCGATCTGCTGCTGGCAGGAGATCCATGGCCTATAGAGTTGCATTGGGTCTGATGGTTCAATAATGCATTTAGATAGATTTCCAATAGATTTCATTCTGAAATCTATTGGAAATCTGTTCCTAGTGTGTGGCACACATCAGATAGATTCCTGTCAGATTTGACTTGACAGGCATCTGCCAGAAATCTATCTGATGGTCGAATCTGCTGCAAATCTTTAAGTGTATGGCCGCCTTAAGAACAATGGGCTAAAAAACTAAAGGTGGACATACATGAGGCGATTTAGTGACCATCTCATTCAATTTTTATAATCGGAAGAGAATCGGTGCCGCCAAGTGCATGCCCTTTCGACGATGCAACCAATTTTGGCCCTCATTAATTGGTTGGACATGCTGCAAGATGTCGGTCGGACTTGCTTGATTGGGTGCCTGGCGGTAACAGCGAGCGATATTGGGACAAGCAAGGAACGCAACAAAAACCCTGGGGCTGTTCCCGCAATGTGTATGTATGTAAGTGTGCATTTATACATCACCTGTCCTGTGTGATGGTGCCCGTTCGTCTTCCAACCAATTTTGGCCCGCATTAATCGGTCGGACATGCTGCAAGATGTCAGGCCGACTTGCCTGATCAGGTGCGTGGCGGTAACTGCGAGCGATATCGGGATGAGAAACGAACACAATAAAACCCCCAACGCTGTTCCCGCAATGTGTATGTATGTATGTAAGTGTGCGTTTATACATTACCTGTCCTGTCTCATGGTGCCCATTTGTCTTCCAACGCTCTTCTATTAGCCGCATAAATGCTGCCGGCACATAGCACACCGGCGTATGATATCACATGTGCTCCACGCCAGCTGTGTGTATGCAGCTAATAGAAGAGCAGTGGAAGATGGTTGGCATTGCAACACAGGACAGGTAATGTATAACCGCACACATACAGTGGCTTGCAAAAGTATTCGGCCCCCTTGAAGTTTTCCACATTTTGTCACATTACTGCCACAAACATGAATCAATTTTATTGGAATTCCACGTGAAAGACCAATACAAAGTGGTGTACACGTAAGAAGTGGAACGAAAATCATACATTATTCCAAACATTTTTTACAAATCAATAACTGCAAAGTGGGGTGTGCGTAATTATTCAGCCCCCTGAGTCAATACTTTATAGAACCACCTTTTGCTGCAGTTACAGCTGCCAGTCTTTTAGGGTATGTCTCTACCAGCTTTGCACATCTAGAGACTGAAATCCTTGCCGATTCTTCTTTGCAAAACAGCTCCAGCTCATCAGATTAGATGGACAGTGTTTGTGAACAGCAGTTTTCAGATCTTGCCACAGATTCTCGATTGGATTTAGATCTGGACTTTGACTAGGCCATTCTAACACATGGATATGTTTTGTTTTAAACCATTCCATTGTTGCCCTGGCTTTATGTTTAGGGTCGTTGTCCTGCTGGAAGGTGAACCTCCGCCCCAGTCTCAAGTCTTTTGCAGACTCTAACCAAGAGGTTTTCTTCCAAGATTGCCCTGTATTTGGCTCCATCCATCTTCCTATCAACTTTGACCAGCTTCCCTGTCCCTGCTGAAGAGAAGCAACCCCAGGGCATGATGCTGCCACCACCATATTTGACAGTCGGGATGGTGTGTTCCAGTGGTGCTCACCGCCAGGTCGTGATCACGCTTACGCGTGGATTCACAACCATTTTGACGCATTCCGCCTCGGACACGAAAATCCGTGAATAGATTTTCAACCACGAAAATCTGCTTCGGCTACGCGTGAAAGCGGACAGAAATCCGCATTCACGCTCGTGAAACCCGGTGCTGAAGTCGTGGATTGCGGAAATGCGTCAAACTATGCGGAAGTGACACATTGCAGGCCAATCAGAGTGCCCCAGCCAGGCCCTAGCAACCAATCACAGGAGGGGAGCTATGCCCTCCCCTCCTGAATATAAAGCGGCGGCCATGATGGAAAAGCTCTGTCCTTGCTAGACTGTGGTGCTGAGAGGATTATCTCCAGGCCATTGTTGTTTGAGCAAGTGCATTTATTGTGTTAAAAACAAAGCGTTTTTTTTGCTAACACTGCTCTTATACTGTACACAGTTAGCTAGTCAGTGAGTGATTGCTGTAGTTAGTTGTAGTCAGTGTAGTGTAGTGGGAGTGTGGGAGTCTAGTGATTATTTAACTGTGTGTAGTGCAGGCAGGTTCAGTGCTGCAGTGTAGTCAGTGTAGTGGGAGTGGGGATTATCTGTGTGTAGTGCAGGCAGGCAGGTTAGTGCAGCTGCAGTGTTCACTTGCATATTCCAGTGACAGTTATACACTTGTACTATTTGCAGGCAGCCAGTCACACCGCCGGCGCAGCCACTCTCTGCCAGCGCTGTTCATTAATTCTGTCAGTGACCTTGTGCCGTGCCCAGTGCCCACTGCTCGCTCGCTGGCATATGAGCATCTCATTACACAGTGTGACATCCTTGTGTGCCCACTGCACCCTTCAGTGACCTAGTTGTATATCCAGTGCCCACTGCTGTGCCCACTGCATCCTTCAGTGACCTTGTACTGTGCCCACTGCATCCTTCAGTGACCTAGTTGTATATCCAGTGCCCACTGCTGTGCCCACTGCATCCTTCAGTGACCTTGTACTGTGCCCACTGCATCCTTCAGTGACCTAGTTGTATATCCAGCGCCCACTGCTGTGCCCACTGCATCCTTCAGTGACCTTGTACTGTGCCCACTGCATCCAGTGATTCATTACTAGCAACATGTCTGGCAGGGTTTCGCGGGGTGAGAGGAAAGGGAGTTCAATTGCCTCAGCCACTTCTGGGACTGCTCCACGTCCGCCCGCATTGTCCTCCTCCTCCTGACTCAGTCGCTTCCACCAATGTACTCTGTCTGCGTTCACACTGCCCGGGTCACCGGGTGCATTTAATTTTTTGGCCAGCACTATGACACTGTGCTGCTACTACTACTACCAGTATGTTGCCATGGTCCTTCTGTGCTGCTGAACTGACCGCCGGCATTGTCCTCCTCCTCCTGACTCACTCGCTTCCACCAATGTACTCTGTCTGCGTTCACACTGCCCGGGTCACCAGGTGCATTTAATTTTTTGGCCAGCACTATGACGCTGTGCTGCTACTACTACTACCAGTATGTTGCCGTGGTCCTTCTGTGCTGCTGAACTGACCGCCCGCATAGTCCTTCTCTGACTAACTCGCTACCACCACTGCACTCTGCGTTCACACTGCCCGTGTCCACTGACAACTCTGCTGCGATGTCATTGCTAATTGCTGCAAAAAAACCAAAAAAAAATTACAAAAACCTCTCTGGGGCCTTTTCCTCCTCCAGCGGTACCTTCGCCGTCAAGTGCCATTGGAACTCGCCTTCACCTCTTTGACTGCTTAACGCGTATATCCCTTTTTAAAACCACTTATTACCAATTAATAGCCCCATTTAAAGTGTTGATTTCACTTTAAAATCCATTTTCTCTCGAAAAAATTTTTAGGGGGGAATTTTTTATGTTGAAGTTATGTTGCCCCTTATCACCTCGATAATCCATGCAATTTGGGGGATTGTTGCATGTATGGGGGCTTTGTTATTAACGTTAAAAGAAAATCCGCCTCCGGGCGGGAATCCACCATTCACGGCAGAAAATCCGCGTGGTTGCGTGGACGCGGACAAAAATCCGCATGCGGCGGGGCCGAATGCGGATTTTTTTTTTGCAACCACGCGGATTTCCGAATTCGTGGATGAGGCACATCCGAGCATCCCTGGTGTGTTCTGAGTGATGTGCATTGTTAGTTTTCTGCCACACATAGCGTTTTGCATTTTGGACAAAAAGTTCCATTTTGGTCTCATCTGACCAGAGCACCTTCTTCCACATGTTTTCTGTGTCCCTCACATGGCTTGTGGTAAACTGCAAACGGGACTTCTTATGCTTTTCTGTTAACAATGGCTTTCTTCTTGTCACTCTTCCATAAGAGCCAACTTTGTGCAGTGCACAACTAATAGTTGTCCTATGGACAAATTCCCCCACCTGAGCTATAGATCTCTGCAGCTCGTCCAGAGTCAACATGGGCCTCTTGACTGCATTTCTGATTAGCACTCTCCTTGTTCGGCCTGTGAGTTTAGGTGGACGGCCTTGTCTTGGTAGGTTTACAATTGTGCCATACTCCCATTTCTGAATGATCGCTTGAACAGTGCTCTGTGGGATGTTCAAGGCTTTGGAAATCTTTTTGTAGGCCTAAGCCTGCTTTACATTTCTCAAAAACTTTATCCCTGACCTGTCTGGTGTGTTCTTTGGACTTCATGGTGTTGTTGCCCCCAATATTCTCTTAGACAACCTCTGAGGCCGTCACAGAGCAGCTGTATTTGTACTGACATTAGTTTACACACAGGTGCACTCTATTTAGTCATTAGCACTCATCAGGCAATGTCTATGGGCAATTGACTGCACTCAGACCAAAGGGGGCTGAATAATTACGCACACCCCACTTTGCAGTTATTGATTTGTAAAAAATGTTTGGAATCATGTATGATTTTCGTTCCACTTCTCACGTGTACACCACTTTGTGTTGGTCTTTCACATGAAATTCCAATAAAATTGATTCATGTCTGTAGCGACAAAATGTGGAAAACTTCAAGGGGGGCGAATACTTTTGCAAGCCACTGTACATGCACATTTATACACTGGTAAACAACGGTGGCGTGGCAGATGCGGCCAATTCCAGAGAGATTTCATGCTGAAATTGATCAAGAATCGGCCGGTATGGGCAGCTGACAGATCTCTCTCTAATCAGATTAGATTAGAGAGAGATTTGTCTCTTGGTCAAATCTGCCATCATCGCTAGATGTATAGCTACCTTAAGGCCCCTGAGCAGTGGCGGGTCCAGCTTCAGATTTTTGGGGGGGCACAAAAACTGGCACGATGGCTGGATGATGGCTGGCTCATCATGCCCCTGAGTGATTTGGACATGACTGCTTTCTAAAGGCCTAAGCCCACTAATGCAGTTGTGCGCAGTTGTGTCCACTTTTCAGCAACACATCAATGTTGCAGATGCTGAAAAGCGGACAGAAGTGGACACAACTGCGTTAGTGGGCTCAGGCCCTAAAGAATCAGCAAGATGCTTGAGTAGGGGGACGGGGAAGGAGTTTTGTTTTGTTTGTTTTTTGTTTGTTTGTTTTTTTGGGGGGAGGGGCTTCTTTATGGTGAGAGCCTTATTAATATAGTGTGTGTGTGTGTGTGCGTGCATGTGCGTGTATTTCTGTAATCTCTTTAATATACATTTGTTTACTTACAACATTTAGGTCCGTAGCAAATGGATCTGACATGTGCATGCTTACTGGGCTAAATCGGTTTAAATTCCAGCTCTCCCTGTTCCCCCCACCCCTATCTTTTTATGGGCGTTGCTGAGGAAATGGCTGTCCATCACCATGCACAGCTCTGTCCCCAGTTGGTCTCTTCAGATGACTTACCTAGCCATCACAGACTCGGGAATTGAAAAGGTAGCGTCCAGGCCCGGATTTACCTCACAGGAGCCTATAGGCACAGATGTCCTGGCACCCTAGACTTCACCCTCCATGAACCTACAAACCGTACCGCAAGTGTGCTGGCAGTCCCAGCTGTCACTTCTCTCTTGCTCGTAGGTAGCTACAGGTGCCCCTTAGTATTAGGTAGCCAGAAGTACCCTCATTATTAAGTAGCTAGAGGTGCCCCCAACTGAAGGAAGATTTGGTCAGTGGAATGCTGAGACCTCTCATTTACACTCCATTTGGGACTCTGCATAGTTATGGCAGGAGTGAGGCCCTCGGGGAGGGGAGTGAGCCGCCTTTTCATCATCAGGCGTCTGTAGGCACGTGCCTACAGTGCCTTATGGTAAATCAGTCCCTGGTAGTGTCCTAGCAATGAATAAGAAAGATTATTTAGATTGGGCTTTCATTACTTTCTGTCAACTAGTTGAGTAGAATTCCTTCCTGCCAGCATGCATTCTGGGAGAAATGACAGCATTGTTCCCAAACCTAGGAGATGGTGGTATTGTCATATACTGTTTGGGGAATAGTTATAGGCACAATTTAACTCTTTCTAGGAAGTCTACTTCCCCCACTGAGGTAATGCTGCAGACTGTGGCTTTTCTGCACTAGCTGAGCCTACTTGTTCACAGCTCAGTCCTTCTAAGTGTCGGTACTTAAAGCTATATGTTGTATGAACAGAGGGTTACAGTGACTCTGCTAAAGCCTATTAAGTTTCTCTGTAAAGCTGCCAACACTGTCACGGTCACCTCTCTGAATCTGCGCATTCCTGTCCGTCAGTGTGACACCTTACAGCACAAAAACTAAATAAATGGCAGAAGCACAAACAGGAAAATGGAAACAGGTAGCTGCAAGCTGGACAAGACATGGGTCCAATATCTATGACTGTAAGGATCCGCTCAGCTGGCTGCACAGGCAGACAGCTGTTTGACCATTCCTCTAGTCTGAAGGTTACAGGTCTCTGGAAGAGAGACCTGTCTTTCCTTTGCAAGTTTCTGGTCTGTTCTGCTGTTGAGGAATTTGCATACATTCGTTATGCAAATCCCCTACCTGCCTCCTGTGATGACTGGCACTATAAAAAGCTATGTTTCCCAGAGTCCTTTGCTGGTCATTCCTTCAGGGTTTGTTGAAACACTCCTAGAGTGTCAGCCATGCTATTTCTTGTTAAAGTTATCTTAGAGTAATTCTTGGAATTGTACTAGGCAGTTCCTAGTGCAGTTAGATTGCATATCTGTTTTGTCTGTCTGTTGTGATTGTCCTGTCCCAGCGGTGGTCGACATGAAATCGTTCTGTTTGTCTGGGTGCTAACCGGGTCAGCGGTTGCTACCGGTAGCCCCATTTGATATGTCTTGCCTGGATCGCACTAGTCTTGCGCTAGCACTGTGCATCCTTCTGTTCTGTTTTCCTGGATCGCACTAGCCTCTAGCGGTAGTGCTGTGGATCCTTCTGATCTGTCTTGCCTGGATCGCACTAGCCTTGCGTTAGTGCTGTGGATCCTTCTGTTCTGTGTTCCTGGACTATAGCCTGGAGCAGCGGTTGCTACCAGCTATCTCATCTGCCTGTCTTGCTTGGATCGCACTAGCCCCTAGCGGTAGCGGCTGTGGATCCTTCCTAGCTTATTCCTGTTTTCCGTTTGTCTGTCTTGTCTGATACGAACGCTTGCTGTAGGCTTGGTGAGGTAACCGTTAAGCAAGCGCTCGCGTTTTCTCTGTTTCGTGTTTGTCTGTCGGTGGTTAATTAGGCGTGCTTGTCTCTGTTGTGCTTAACACGCAGAGACTGCGCTGTAAACGCGTTCGCTGTTGCGAATGAGTGCGGTGTTCGTGTTTAGTTAGCGTTTGTTATTTTCGTTACTTCTCATTGTCGTTTGCTGTGCCTTTGCTCCTCTCGTGTTCTGTTGTGATCTGAGGGTGGCAGATGGTTGGTTGATCAGCAAGCTGACTCCGTGTTGTGCTGCGATGTGGCGGCCCATGGAGGAGAGCGGCTCCCGACCGCAGTTTCGCCGACTTCCGGATTCGTCAGGAGGGCGTGGCCTATGCGTCGTGCTTACATCCTCCCTTCACACCAATCATAACACGGTTCAACTGCATGGGGAGGATACGCCAAACTCACATCTAACCAGCCAGTGCAGTGAGGGGGATTGGCATCTAACGGCCAATAGTAGCATAGCCATGACACCACTTTCGTCTGTACATAGGTGTTCCTCTGATTCCCCCCACTAGAGAGGCATGGCAGATCGGTGCATCTCCCCCCCACCAGACGATCTCTGACAATCAGACAAATTTAAAGATTGCCATATAAATGCACTGTCCCCCGGGCTTGAATTAGCCAAAGGACAGGCTTGGTAGGGGTGTATGGAGACTCACCTCCAAATTGCATGGATTCCTTAACATTATATTGTATACCCCCGTTTGATCTGTATGGTAGTCACAGCAAGCACCACTAGCCCCAACAGGTCCCAATAGGACTTTCGCAGTGCAAATCCTGCAATATGGCGGTTTGGAAACTAATGGGGTAGAAAGTGGGCATAGCTCATCTGGTCATTTAATCCTGGTGACTGGCAGGCTTTCAAGTCGTAAATCCACCAGGATTCACAACGTAACAGGAGGCGATCATAATTGCCCCCCCCCCCCCGATTGTTGGATGTATACAATCCAATTCAATAAATCGCAACCCTGACGGATTGCCATTATGTTGCTCCAGGAAGTGCCTGGCAACAGGAGAAGACAGCTCACCACCTAAGATATTGTTAACATGCTCAGACATGCGTTTACATAATAGTCACTTCGTTTTCCCTATATAGAAGGCCCCACAGGGGCACATCAAGAGGTATACGACGAGTTCAGTCTTACAATTTGTAAATGTGGTAGGCTGACTTTCCTCCCGCCAGGCAGAACTATCTGCTTGCCCACTTGTATATAGCGACAATAGTCACAGCCCCCACAGGTGTATGTCCCTGTGACTTTGTTAAGATCTATCTAAGAGTCGAATGTTGCGCACACTATCGTGTAAAAAACCGTACCGACGATTCTGATTGTCTGCGATATTTTGGCGTGAGACGTTCATGACGGTCACATCTGCGGGCCCGATTGAATGCCCGATGTAAATTCTTATCCAGGTAACCCCTTGCACGGAGCCTCTTGCGCAGGCTGTCAACCTCCTGAAAAAAGTAACATCATCGGAACAATTGCGTCGTGCCAGTAAATACTGTCCCACTGGGATACCTCTCGCAGTATGTACAGGATGGAAACTATCGGCCCGCAATAAATCATTACTTGCCGTAGACTTCCTGTATAATTTGGTTTTAGCATGCCCAGCAGGGTCAATAGAAATAAATATATCCAAAAAAGGTATCCCGGTGGAACTAAAGTCAAGAGTAAAGCACAGGTTCATATCGTTATGGTTCAAAATTTCCACGAACCGGGCTAGCAATTTAGGGATACCCATCCATAGGATCAAGATGTCATTGATGTACCTGTGCCACCCCAATACGTGGCACAGGTACATTGACAGTCCATCGTCCCCAAAAATCCATCTTTCCCACTCCCCTTAGGTACAAGTTGGCGTACGAGGGGGCACATGTGGTCCCCATCGCCGCCCCCTGCACCTGTAAGTAGTGTTCCCCATCGAATGTGGGAAAATTGTTGGTTAGCAAAAACTCCAACAGTCTCAGCAGAAAACAATTGTGCGCAGCATCCTGAAGGCCAAGTTCACTCAGAAAGGAAGAAACTGCATTAATTCCTGAGTCATGAAGAATGCTAGAGTAGACGGCCTCGACGTCCAAAGACACCAAAATTGTGCCAATTGGCACATCTAAGCCCTCCAGGACTCTTAACAAATGAGTGGTATATTTAACAAAGGAAGGCAAACTCTGCACATGTGGTTGCAGGTGTCGATCAAAGTAAATACTGATCTTTTCCGTCAGGCATCCCCAGCCAGACACTAAGGGCCGACCGGGTGGATGCTCCACATTCTTATGCACTTTCAGAAGTGCATAAAAAGTGGGTAGTACTGAATCCTGTACCTTTAAAAATTGAGCAATGTTCTCATCGATGATTTGTTTGCCAACTGCTTCTTCAATGATCGAGTATAATTTGTTAATTTGGTAATTATATGCAGTGATGGGTATTACAATGTGCACCTGTCACACACAGACAGGTACCGGACAGGCACAGTGACACTGCGGGCGCTCACGTAGGTAGGTGGGTGCACTGAAGTGAACAACAGGTAGGTATATGCAGTGATGGGTATTACAATGTGCACCTGTCACACACAGACAGGTACCGGACAGGGACAGTGACACTGCGTGCGTTCACGTAGGTAGGTGGGTGCACTGTGAACAACAGGTAGGTATATGTAGTGATATGTATTATAATGTGCACCTGTCACACACACAGGTAGTCACTGAATGTGTAGGCCTGGCAGTGGCACAGTAGGAATTACCAAGGCTGTCCAAGCAACACAAGTGTCTGTGGGACACACACGCACACAAAAAAAAAAAAAAAAAAAGATCACAATAACAAGATTAGCTCTCAAAAGAGCTGTTGAGGGGTGCTTTTTTAGCAATAAGAATCAGCAAGGAGCAAGGTAAGAAGCCTACAAGAGCCTAACTAAGGTTTCCCTATAGGTCTCTGCACAGCAGCTCTCCCTTCTCTAATTACTGGAGGCACATGAGTGAGTGAAAAGCCTGACGCTCCCTGCCTTTTATAAGGGGGGGTGGGGCTCCTGGAGGGAGTGTAGCCTGATTGGCTACAATGTGCCTGCTGACTGTGATGTAGAGGGTCAAAGTTGACCCTAATGATGCACTATGGGGGCGATTCAAACTTCCGGAAAAGTTCGCGGTTCTCCGCAATCGCGAGCCACGGAAGTTCGCCCCAATCCGTTCGGGCCATCTCTACTGTGAATCTATACATGATAGCTTTTGTCTTTGCATGTATGACCTCAGGCTCTGCATGCAAGCTGTGATCATATAGCTTGTCAACTATTGATCCACACGCCAGTTGCCTCCTATTTATATGCATGACTTGAAGCTTTGCGTGTTTGCTTTGTTAACAATCAGACACACGTATTATAATCACAGACTCTGGGTAGTCACAAGAGTTTATCTATATTATATTATATTATGAGATCACCAGGTTTATGCATTGATTATTTGTCTCACTGTGCAGAATTAGCATAGCAGGGAGCTATTTTTGCTCATTGTGCAATTTTAGATTAATATAGATTAAACTGTCAGCTGTAAACTACTTTTGCTTTATAGATTCGGTTATTTTTATTCAATCTGTTTACAAGTATATTTTGGTATATTACTTTTGGATGGTATAAGACTTTAGCCAAATATTACAATAATTCCCTGGCTGTGGGTATGTTTTTACAAAGCAGTTAAAGAGAGTCTGAAGCGAGAATAAATCTCGCTTCAGACCTCATAGATAGCAGGGGCATGTGTGCCCCTGCTAAACCGCCGCTATCGCGCCGCTAAACGGGGGTCCCTTCACCCCCAAATCCCCTCGGTGCAGCGGGGGAGCGCTTCCTGGTTGGGGCAGGGCTAACCGCCGCAGCCCTGCCCCACGCGCGTCTGTCAGCGCATATCTCCGCCTCTCCCCCGCCCCTCTCAGTCTTCCTTCACTGAGAGGGGCGGGGGAGAGGCACCGATGCGCCGCTGATAGACGCGACTGGAGGCAGGGCTGCAGCCGTTAGCCCTGCCTCCAGGAGCGACCAAGTCCACGACTAAGTGTTGCGGGGGTGGGTTTGGGGGTGAAGGGACCCCGTTTAGCGGCGCTATAGCGGCGGTTTAGCATGAGCTCTGAAGTGAGATTTATTCTCGCTTCAGAGTCTCTTTAATCGGGGTGCCAGAGGCTCCCAGGTAATTGATGAGCACAAATTTAGCATAATCATAATTTTGCAACATAATTCGCAATTATGATGCAAAATAGTAATAAAAATGTCACATAATTTTTGCGTAATTTTGTGGCGAATTTAGCGGTTAATAGCAAAAAATACCTTGTCGTTTTTGAGAAATCGATTTTAAATATGCAAAGAAATTTTTTTTTTAACCTGTCACTTTTCTGAGTTTAAGGCCTCTCTCACACTACATGCAATTCCAATTTTTTACACAATCCGATTTTTGATTCAGATTAAAAAACGTAGCAGCAAGCAGTCGGATCGTATAAAAAAATCGGAATTGCAAGTAGTGTGCAAGAGGCCTCAAAAACATTTTTCCTTTGCATTTTTAAAATCAGTTTTCTAGGTTTTTTGCTTGTTCCCACTATTCCCCTTAACATACGTAACAATTTTTGTAAAGATATCGAAATGTTATAACGATAAACATCTTTATCAAACTTGGTTAACGATATATACCGTTTTAAAAACAGATGGGAAATAATAACGAAAAGATATGAATGTTCAAAATCACGTAATTCAACAATACAGCTTAACCCAGCCCTACTCTCACACAGAACCCTTCCCTGTTGGTGCCTAAAACTAGCCACTCCCCTGGTGGCGCCTAACCGTACACACTCTCCCCCCCCCCATGGTGCCTAAGTCTAACCCCCCCCCCCTCCCCCCAGTTGGTTCCTAACCTTAACCTCCTCTTGGGGGTGCCTAACCCTAACCACTCCCCCTGGTGGTGCCTAACCCTAACCACTCCCCCTGGTGGTGCCTAACTCTAACCACTCCCTCTGCAGAAACACCCTTTTACACATAGAAATGATAATATCTTTGATAATGTAAAATCTGTACATACAAACGAAATAATATGACAAAAAGTATAACGTTTCAAGCTTCTAAAACGATAACATACTTCAAAAACTTTAAAGTTCTCGTGTTGGTAACAATATTTATTGGGCGCTCTTTTTCTGCTTTTTTCGCTGTATTAACGATAATTGCATTAAAGTCTATTTTCGTCCACCCTTTTTGCTGCTACCGATTGGCTGGCTGCAAGACTCTTGCAAACTAAACAGGAAGTGGAGAGAAGACAGGATCGCTGGGACCAGGCAATGTATCACAGATGCAGCTAATGACATCTTATTACTAAAGTAATTTAACGTTTCAGGACATTTCTGAAACGTTAAATAACTTTAGTAGCAAGATGCCATTATCGGCATCACCCCGCTCCATGTTTGCGCAGTGTCTCTTTTGACTGTACCCCTCTGTATTGATGCTTTCCAGGGGCTCAACACGCCTCTTGTTTATAACAGAAGCCATTGCTCCTGA
The DNA here is from genome assembly GCF_040937935.1 of Hyperolius riggenbachi. NCBI lineage: Eukaryota > Metazoa > Chordata > Amphibia > Anura > Hyperoliidae > Hyperolius > Hyperolius riggenbachi. Next base: position 438,199,454 of record NC_090649.1, read on the forward strand.
GTTTTACAAACCGGAAGGAGGAAGTATCAGAGTCACATGAAGAGCAACATTACTGGCAAGCCAGTGAACTCCTCCTGACCCTGCCGGGACGTAGCTACAAATCATGGGGCCCCCAGCAAAACTTTGATGGGGCCCCTTAAAGTGAATGGGAACCCCATTTAAAAAATGAGACAGATACTTAAGGTATACAGATACTTAAAGAAGGAGAGGGAAGGCTCTGGGTCCTATAGAGCCTTCCGGCTCCTCTCCTGGTCCCCTCATTCCAGTGCTGGCTCGCCCGGTAGCAGTACTATGAATCTAGTCAAATAGTGCTTTACCCAGCCGAAGGAGGCTTCAGAACTCTTCAGGGAGCCCGAGTGCTCCTGATGAAGGGCGGCCCTATACTGCACCTGCGCAAGCACGCTCTCTTGCACACTCACGTGTGTGCAGTATGAAGCCGCCCATCTTCGAGGGGACTCGGCTCCCAAAGACTTCCAAATACCCTTTCGGGGGGGTTTGAAATGGGGGAGCCAGCACAGGATAGAGAGCACCGGGACAGGAGACGGAAGACCTATATGACCCAGACCCTTCCCTCTCCTTCTCCTTAGGTAAGTATTTGCTTCATTTTTTTTTTAAATGCGGTTCCCATTCACTTTAACATTCACAACCCTTCCATTGTCTCTTCTTGGTGACCCTCACTAGGGATGGTCTGAAATGCCCATTTCCTATTCTGAGGAAATGCAAATTTTCCGGTTTTCTCATTTGTCTGATTTTTGATTTTTTTTCCGACTGGTCATTTTCTGCATCAGAGAATGCAAAAAGTGAAAAAAAAAATGGAAATCGAAAAAACAGACAATCAATCTGGTATTGCTCTAAAATGACCACTACGATTTTTGCTGAAAAATCCTGCATTTTCGGATTGGTCCAAGGCCTCCGAGTTCTGTTTTTGGGCTAAAATTACCCAGTTGCGGTAAATCGGATTTCCCCATAATTCCAGTTTCCGATTTTTGTTTTCCAAATTCCAATCGAAAAATCTGAAATTTCAATTCTGCAGAATCCAGGTGAGCATTTCTTCCCTGACAGCCTGGGGCCTATCTTACAAGGCTCATAGAAGCAGTATGGCCATTAGGATCTTCACACCCATAACAAAGGTAGCCACTAAACACCTAATCTGAAGTATCAGAGAAAGGGAAGGTTAATAGGTAGGCTCCTCCACACCTTTGAGTCCCCCTGGAGTTGCAGGGGCCACTCCCCCCTAGTTACGCACCTGAACCCTGCCCACTTGTCTGGTGCTGAACAGCGGCAATGCCGAATTTGATTCCGAATTTGAATACCAATACTAGTCCTGAGGTAATGTTACTGTATTACTAGGCAGCCATACTGCCACATTGAGAAGTAGTGACCAACTACAAAGCCTCCTTAACCACTTAACGACTGCCTAACGCCGATAGGCGTCGGCAGGTCGCAGTGGTGTTTCCATGGAAACGGCCGCTCGTTCGAGCTGCTGTTCCATGTCAGTTCGCGAAGGGTGTCTCCGTGAACAGCCTGCAAGCTGCTAAATGTAAACACGCGGGGAAGAAATCCCCTGTGTTTTTAGATCCTACGGCGCTGCTGCTGATTGGCCGGGGATCGCCGCCGTCTAATAGGCTGAAGCCTATCAGAGGCGGCACAGGATGGATCGCCGTCCTGTGCTGCCCTTAGGAAGGAGGGGAGGGAGGGAATAGCGCTGCGGAGGGGGGAGGGAAGGAGAGGGAGGGGGGAATAGCGCTGCGGAGGGGGGCTTTGAGGAGCCCCCCCCCCCCGCTACCCTCAAACAGCCGGCGGGGATCAGACCCCCCAGCAGGACATCCCCCTAGTGGGGAAAAAAGGGGGAAAGTCTGGTCGCCCTGCCTGAGATCTGATCTGTGCTGCAGGCTGAAGAGCCCACGCAGCACAGATCATAGGAAAACCATGCGGTCCTTAAGTGGTTAAAGGAATACTGTAAAAAAAAAAAAGATTAACATACCACTTCTTGTCCACATCGGGGGGGATGAAGTGAAACACTTCTGTTTTTTTGTGACTTTAATGTGGCAAGCCACTGCGCCTGAGCGTCCCTGTCCGCGCACGTCCGTTGCCGAAAGGATCCTGCGCAGGATGTCTGCGGGGGACCGGTAGAAGCTCCAGGTACTTTTTTTAGGGGCTTAAGGTATTCCTTTAAACATATGGCATTGGGGTTGCTTTAAAAATGGCAGATTTAATTCTCTGAAACAGTAAAAGAGCTCAGACGCAGCCCCGGGCAGCTATGTAAATTCCTCAGCAGTGATTGCACATACAGTACGAGGTGCCTGATGTACTCTGCCCTGGCAAACTGCTGCTAATTCATGCACAATTACTTTCTTTCACAAAACTTCATTTAATTAATAAAATAAAGCTAGCTGTTTATTCTGTTTCCTAGATCTGCAACAGTGCTTCCTTTGTAAGCCTCTTCAGGTTTAAACAGGGTCTGTCTTTAATACTTTACTCCATCCAAAACATGTTATGTATTTTAGATAGAAGCAGGAAAGGTAGTGTCAGATATTTTATTACTACATACCGTATACTGCACATAGTCTATCATTTTTTTTTATTAATAGTTGTATGTATATGTCCCAATGGTAAGAGATCTTCCTAAACTTGACTCTACATCACTGACAGATGTTAAACAGATGTCCAAAGATTGCTAATGTTTTTCATGAAAATATGTGAGATGATTCATCTGAAAAGCTGAAAAACAAGTTGTTGCACCTGCTAGAACAATGACAGAACTTTATTCATCTAAGGTGCAATGCATTATGGGTATTTATTTCCTAATAAACAGTACCAGTTGCCTGGCTGTCCTGCTGATCCTCTGTCTTTAATGTTAGGTACACACGATGAGATTTTCAGGCAGATTTACTGTCAGAACAATTATTTCAAAGTTCTGATCTGATTTCCGATCAATTTTCCGATCGATTTTCCATAGAAGTGAACGGAAATCGATCGGAAATCAGATCAGACATGGAAATAACCGATCTAACAGTAAATCTGCCAGAAAATCTCATCGTGTGTACCTAGCATAGTACATTTAGCCATAAGACCCTAAACAAGCATGCAACAGATGTTTCTGACATAATTGTCAGATCTGACAAGATTAGCTGCATGCTTGTTTCTGGTGTTATTTAAACACTACTAAATAGATCAGCAGGGCTGCCAGGCAACTGACATTGTTTAAAAGGAAATAAATATGCCAGCCTCCATATTCTTCTCACTTCAGTTGTCCTTTAAGGTAGCAGGCATGAAGACTTTTCTGTGACTGCATGCCTCTGAATCCTAGGCTTGGAAAGATTGGGTGAGTGCTAGCATACATTCTGAAGACCACGTCTATAATATATTTCAAATGTTATGAATGGATGGCTATTGGTATTACAATCAGGTACATTTCATAAGGTGCCGCAAAAAATGGCACAGGGTGATGCCAATAATGGCATCTTGCTACTAAAGATATTTAACGTTTCAGAAATGTCCTACAACGTTAAATTACCTTAGTAGTAAGATGTCATTAGCGGCATCTGTCATACATTACCTGGTCCCAGCGATCCCGTCTCCTCCACTTCCTGTTTTGTTTGCAAGAGTCCTGCAGCCAGCCAATCATCATGCAGGGACTGAGACCACATGGCGATTGGCTGGCTGCCAGACTCCTGTAAACTAAGTATGAAGTGGAGAAGATGCAATCGCCCGGTAGCAGGTAATGCATCATTTAACCCCTGCCGCCTCCCACACTCAACCCTCCCTCTACCACACTGCCTCCCTGTACCTCTACCTATGCCTAGACCTAACCGCTCCATCCCCGCTGCCTAACTCTGGACTACTCCCCCACCCCCACCCCGCTGCCTAACCCTGGACTACCCCCCCCCCCTCCCACTGCCACCCCGCTACTTAACGCTAACCCCCCGGCCTCTAGCTACTCTCTGCCACCACAGGTGGCAATAGTACAAGCTGCGATTAGCAGCAAGGAGATTCAATTATAGTGACCGATAAATAGCAGGAGATAGATGTGTTTTTAAAGTAAACTTGTAATGAGGGGGGGGGGGGGATTGGACTATTAAGAGCCTGAAATCTTTGGGTTTTCCATTACACTGTGTGCTTTTGCTATTTTGGTGATGGTACATGTGTTTAGAATAAAGATTTGCTGTTACTTTACAGTTGTATCCCATGAAATGCATTACCTAGATATTTGAGTTGGGGTCATCATCACCTAAACCATATTTCTTAAGTTTATCATCTCCAGAAGACAGAAGGACTCCAGCTGGAAGCTCCAACATAACGTCATGGCTGAAGCCTTGAGGAGATCTTGGGGTATTAGAGTTGGGGAGACTTTCACAGGACAATCAAGACTTTAAAAGCTTATTTTAGTACACATGAAATCATAGTTGTGGTCTCCAATTTTGGCAGCAGCACCTTAGAAAAGAGGGGGTCTGATTAACAGCACATATCTAACTGGGCTTGCTCAAGACAGATCTAGGAAGAATAGAAGTTGGCCAAGACTGGATTTCAATCATGAGAAACTTGCTATAAAATATTCTGTATATCCCCTATGATCTCACACATTTGAGGTTGCACCGCTCTCTGAATCATGTGTTTAAAAGTCTTATTCACCTAACATATTAATACATGAATACATATTTAAAATATTAATACTTGAATTAAAAATCACGCATTTAAAATAAAGATACAGAAGCAAAATAGTGGCCTGTTACAATGTTTTCCAGGCCTGTGAAGTCGGAATTGAGAAGTTTGAGCAATTTGTGGGTACCTTGTGGTTTCATAAAAGTCAGAGTTGGAATCGGATGATTTTGTACCCAATCCATAGCCATGTTAATGCTATGGGGTCGGAGTCGATGAGTTGGGGTCGGAGCAATTTTGGGGACCTGGAGTTGGAGTCTGAGGAAGTAGGAGTTGGTGTTTTTTTTACTGACTCCACAGCCCTGGTGTTCTCATTAAGTATTCCACATTCAGATTGTGTTCAAGTGCTGCGCAGAAACGATATGCAGCAAATCACTGTGACTAGTTATGTGATATGATGTCACGGCAATCCAGCCCTCTGTATGAAGCCGATCCATAGCATCCTGACAGTGTACATTTAAAAGCACCGCTTGCAGTGGCGTAGCTAAGGAGCTGTGGGCCCCGGTGCAAGTTTTACATGGGGCCCCCCCAAGCACTCTATACATAACAATTGATTTGGCGCACCAAAACCTGCCAAAGACAACCACAGAGTCAGAGTTGCAAGAAGGAGATAGGGAACAGTGTTTTAAGGATTACTAATATTCAAAGCATCTATAAAAGTGATTATTACCAGCACAGGACCAACAGAGAGCTAATACTGTGATGAAGGGTGGACCCTTCGGGGCCCCTTTGGCCCAAGGGCCCCGATGCGGTCGCTACCTCTGCACCCCCTATTGCTACGCCCCTGACCTCTTGTTAAGTTAGATGCAAGGTATTGCAGATACTAGAATATCGGTAATGTTTCCAACATTCTACTGTCGGCCTATCTCATCTTATTCCCACACCTATGCAATCTATGCCTAATGCTAGGTGCACACAGTGTAACTTCCCATGAGATTTATGGGATACACCGATTATTTCCGACTTGCACGATCAGCTCGACCATCCGATTCCCACTGTCTCAGCCTCTCCACCGCTGATATTTCTTCTGTCCCCACCTCTTCACCACTGTTATTTATGATGTCCCCAACGCAACAGAGTTTGGCTACACAGTAGCCGAACTACACCACCATTAAGTCCCCTGTACCCACTGCTCCACCACTGATATTTCCCCTGTACCCGCTGCTCCACCACCACTATTTCCGCTGTAGCCGCTGCTCCACCACCTCTATTTCTGCTGTAACAGCTGCTCTACCACCTCTATTTCCGCTGTACCCACTGCTCCACTACCACTATTTCCGCTGTACCCGCTGCTCCACCACCTCTATTACCGATGTACCTGCTGCTCCACCACCACTATTTCCGCTGTACCCGCTGCTCCACCACCTCTATTACCGATGTACTTGATGCTCCACCACCTCTATTTCCGCTGTACCCGCTGCTCCATCACCTCTATTTTCCCTGTACCTGCTGCTCCACCACCACTATTTCCCCTGTACCTGCTGCTCCACCACCACTATTTCTGCTGTACCCGCTGTTCCACCACCATTTCTGCTGTACCCGCTGCTCCACCACCACTATTTCCCCTGTACCCGCTGCTCCACCACCACTATTTCTGCTGTACCCGCTGCTCCACCACCTCGATTTCCACTGTGCCCGCTGCTCCACCACTTCTAGTTCCACTGCACCTGTTGCTCCACCACCTCTATATCCACTGTACCCTTTGCTCCACCACTTCTATTTCCACTGTGCCCACTGCTCCACCACCTCGATTTCCACTGTACCCACTGCTCCACCACCTCTATTCCCACTGTACCCGCTGCTCCACCACCTCTATTTCCGCTGTACCCGCTCTTCCTCCACCTCTATTTGCACTGTACCTGTTGCTCTACCACCTATATTTCCACTGTGCCCGCTGCTCCACCACTTCTATTTCCACTGTACCTGTTGCTCCATCACCTCTATTTCCACTGTACCCGCTGTTCCACCACCTCTATTTCCACTGCACCTGCTGCTCCACCTCCTCTCTTTCTGCTGTACCCACTGCTCCATCACCTCTATTTCTACCTGTTGCTCTACCACCTATATTTCCACTGTGCCCGCTGCTCCACCACTTCTATTTCCACTGTACCTGTTGCTCCATCATCTCTATTTACACTGTGCCCACTGCTCCACCACCTCTATTTCCACTGTACCGGCTGCTCCAGCACCTCTATTTCCTCTATACCTGCTTCTCTACCACCTCTGTTTCCGATGTATCCGCTGCTCCACCACCTCCTTTACCACTGTACCTGTTGCTCTACCACTTCTATTTCCACAGTACCTGTTGCTCCACCACCTCTATTTCCGCTGTACCTGCTGCTTCACCACCTCTATTTCCCCTGTACCCACTGCTCCACCAACTCAATTTCTGCTGTGCCAGCTGCTCCACCACCTCCTTTTCCAATGTACCCGCTGCTCTACCAGCTGTATTTCCACTGTGACTTCTATTTCGACTGTACCCGCTGCTCTAACACATCTATTTCCGCTGTGCCCACTGCTCCACCACCTCTATTTCTGCTGTGCCCACTGCTCCACCAACTCTATTTCCGCTGTGCCAGCTGCTCCTCCACCTCCTTTTCCAATGTACCCGCTGCTCTACCAGCTGTATTTCCACTGTGCCCACTGCTCCACCACTTTTATTTCCGCTGTGCCCACTGCTCCACCACCTCTATTTCTGCTGTACCTGCTGCTCCACCACCTCTATTACCACTATTTCTGCTGCTACAGAGTTTGGCTACACTGCAACTACTGACCTTCCCTCCGTTGCTGAAATGGTAATTTTAGAATTTAACATTAGCACCTATGGCAGTGCCCAACTTCTGGGCCATGAATTGTGCCCCAATTACTTGCTTCTTCCTGATATGTATACCAGAATCTTCTTATGTCACTGAGTCTCCCCACCCAGGCTTTGGGCCAATTGACTTCATAGCACTGTGCAGGATCGCTCCAGGACAAGCTTCCATGTCTTTTTATCAGGAGACGTATTTCATGTTGTTTACCTAACCAGGCAGACTGACTACATGGCGACTACGCAACTCTAACTTGCCGATATTTCAGTGTGGATCCTGCGTGATCCTAAGAGTCAGCTCGGATCTTTCATGATTTAAAAAGATTTTAAAGGCTAACAGAATATTTAGGCCCATTACTTTAAAGAGAATCTGTATTGTTAAAATCGCACAAAAGTAAACATACCAGTGCGTTAGGGGACATCTCCTATTCCCCTCTGTCACAATTTCGCCGCCCCTCGCCGCATTAAAAGTGGTTAAAAACAGTTTTAAAAAGTTTGTTTATAAACAAACAAAATGGCCACCAAAACAGGAAGTAGGTTGATGTACAGTATGTCCACACATAGAAAATACATTCATACACAAGCAGGCTGTATACACCCTTCCTTTTGAATCTCAAGAGATCATTTGTGTGTTTCTTTCCCCCTGCAGCTATCTTCCACTGAAGTGTCAGGCTGTTTCTTCCTGCAGAGTGCAGACAGCTCTGCCTGTATGTAATTCCTCAGTATGTGAAAGCCCAGCCAGCTCAGAGGAGGATTTATCCAGCTTGTAAAAGATAAGAGAGCAGAGAGAAGCTGCTCTAATCTAAATAATACACAGGCAGTGTGCAGAGAGAGGCCTGGAGGGGGGAGATGCATCACAGAACCACAACACTGAAGAACTTGGCAGCCTTCCAGACACAGGCTGACAAGTCTGACAAGAGAGAGATAAGTTGATTTATTACAGAGATGGTGATAGTAGAACGTGCTGCAGTAAGCCAGAACACATTAGAATAGCTTTTGGAAGTTGTAGGATGATAAAAAACAGGATGCAATTTTTGTTACGGAGTCTCTTTAAGTGTTATTTTTAGGATTTTTTTTTATAATGCATCATTGGTCAATAATCAAACTATTTTTTTTTTTAGCATGTCAGTAAGGTTTTACTCTTACTTAGTAAAAGGTAATTTGCACATTAGCACATTTTCACTGTGTTCAAGGTCTTGTCTGAACTTTTTACCTGTATGAAAAAGCTCTAGCTGCTGCAGACTTACATGGAAAGCAATATGGGCGCGCACTTCCGTCACATACAATGTTGAGTGAGAACTGAGACTACAGTCACAGCATTCAGAACTGACAGACTGCACATGAACTGAGCTACTACCGCTGGGTCAAAGGTTAAGGACTTAGTAAGGTTGCAGCCCCTACTCCAGCAAAACGGAGCCTCTTGTAAGTAATCTGAAACATGGGTAAAGCTAAGTATACATGCTCTCACTTTCACCCTCATTGGCCTCATTTTCACCCTTACTATTCAGCTTGGCTATTCTTTAACCAATTAGCAACTTCAACAGAGTTCACTGCGTGAACTGCGTTTGTCCTCGGTCGACAGAACTCATTGTGTTGTAAATTCTTGGAATGCTTTGATCTCTCTCTATACTAGCAGAATATATAGAAATTGAAAGAAGAAGTACTCTGTTATTGTCTCACACTGCCCCCTATTGATACGTGGCCATAAATACACATTACAGCAGTACTAGTTAGAAGCAGGGAAATGTAACAAATAAAAAATGTGCTAAAGTAAATTGGCCTGGAGCATTTGCAAGCCCCTAAATGGTTAATAATCATTAATCAACTGTTATGGCAGCATTTCAGGAAACGAGCATGGGACAGACACACTGCTCAGCAATAGTGGCATGTGCCATCAATAGAGAGGGGAGAAGGGACAAGGGGGCGGCACACGAGTGACAAGCTTCCGACTGAAAGGTACTTATGAGCCTCTTTATTAACCTATCATTTAATGATCTGGGGGGATGTATCGTCTAAATACATTGGGGGAGCAGCTGTGCACACGTTAGATTCTTGGACGAGGGGGTTCCGACTATAAAGATTGTGTATGAGGCTAAAGAGAGTCAGATACTGGTAATATGCATATAACAATATCGGAATAAGAAAACAATGTTATTACGGTATTTAGAACTTAATCAGGAAAAAAGGGCGCAGGCACCCTTATGGAAAAAATATTATTAAAGCCGCAAATCGCGATTAGCATCAAAGAAAGAACAGAAATTAGGTCACATGGTTGCGGCCGCTATGGGGTGCTGAAATGTACCTTCTTTGACGTTTTTTTTTATAATGTGGCAAAAATAGCACCTGATTATCAGCAAGCAAGGTGAATTTCAGTGGTGCCTAAATTTACCTTCTTTACTGCATATCGCGGCTTTGCGGAAGAGGGTAGTTTAAAGTTTAAGAGAGAAGTAGGATTAGGAGCCATGGGGGGGAGGGGGGGTAGGTAAGGCACAACCTGGGAGGGAGGAGTGGCTCTTAGGGATGGGCACTAGTAGGAGGGGTCTTAGGGTTAAGCACCACTGGGGAGGTCTTAGGATTAGGCACCACTGTAGGGGGGGTCCTAGGGTTAGACACCACCAGGGGAGTCTTAGGGTTAGGCACCACTAGGGACGTCTTATGGTTAGGCACCACCAGGGGGTCTTAAAGAGAACCCGAGGTGGGGATCTTAGAATAAACTCTATACACAGAGGCTGGGTCTGGCTATAGTGCCTAGCCTCTGTTGCTATTTGAATCCCCCCTAAGTCCCCCCTGCGCTCCGCTCTCCCCCATAAATTAAAGCCGCGCTGTCGACACGCAGCGTGTCGCAGCGGGCTGTATTTACCTCCCTAGTGTCACTCACACCGCTCCCCCGCCTCCTGCAGAGCGCCGAACCCTGCCCACATCCCTTCCCTCGCCGCTGATTGGAGGGAAGGGATGCGGGTGGGGACCGGCGCTCTGCAGGGGGGGGGGGTTCTTAGGGTAAAATATTGGTAACCATTACTGATATTTTATTATTTAACCTTCATGTATGCATTTAGAACACAGCAGAGATTAGACAGTGGTAAAATGTATAGATCTTGATTCCTTTAAATACAGGCCACAGTATTTGTTGTACACCATTCTCCGCAGGTCAGGAATATGTAATGTGATGTTTGTGTGTCCGGGAGAGGCGTATGAGTAACAGGGATGAAATGGCCTGTTTAAGGAATTTCTGATGAGTGCCAAAACCGATGTTGGCACGCAAGGCTTAAACTGAGACGAGCAACTCCTATATACTGTATGATGCAACTGTGCTCGACACTCAAGCCTTGCTATGTAATTGCTTCCCACACGTGGTATTAATTCTGATAGTGGGAGAAGGTATGATGACTTGCTCCAGTAAATGAAACCGGTTTTGCACAGGGGGGCTATATTTATACCACAGCTGACATTTACATCAAGTTCCCAGATAAGGGAGAGTTTAGCTTTACTACTGTATATCTGATTCACTTTCCTTATCTCCTATGTTCTCTAATCCTCTCCTTCCTCTACTCTGTCATTAATTCCAATCTCCGTCCTAAAGGCGGCCATACATGTAACGATTTTGTGGCCCAATTGACCATCCGATTTGATTGGAATAGGATGAAAATCGGTGGCAACAACATGTCCACTCAATCAATGATTTGTTTAATTTCGGACCTCAAGTAGGAGGGATATTGAGGCTGCCATGTTTATTTCCTTGTAAACAATACCAGTTCTCTGGCAGTCCTGAAACAAGCATGCAACTAAAGCAGTCAGACTTCAGTCAGAAGCATCTAATCTGCATGCTTTGTCAGGGGCTATGACTAAAAGTATTAGAGGCAGGATTGCCAGGCGATTAGGATTGTTTAACCACTTAAAGCGGAATATAACCCTGCATTTCAACTTTGCTCTAAAACATTATTTACAGTATATTATATGCAACCAGCATTTTTTTTTTTACTAGACCAGCATTGGAAGGGTTACACAGGGCTTTAAAGTCCCTAGAGATTTCTGCAGACGCATCGGAAGTTCAGTTAGATACTTTTTGTTTACAAATATGTATCTTTTAAGTGTTTATTGTGACTCATCTCTCTCACTGAGAAGGAGCTTGGAGGACAGCCAAAGAGTGTGTAACTGTTTATCAATAGATACATCTAACTAAATAGAATGTAACTATCTGAACGTCTGCACAGAACTTAAAACCTCTGTGTTTAACCCTTCCAATGCTGGTCTAGTAAAAAAAAAATGCTTTTTGCATATAATATGCTGTAAATAATGTTTTAGAGCAAAGTTGAAATGCAGGGTTATATTCCGCTTTAAGGACCAGGGCTGTTTTGGCTGATCTGTGCTGCGTGGGCTCTCCAGCCCACAGCACAGATCAGGATTGTTGCAGGGCGACCAGACTCCCCCCCCCCCCTTTTTTTTCCCACTAGGGGATGTCCTGCTGGGGGGGTCTGATCGCCGCCGCTCTGTGTGGCTGAGCGGGGGGGGCTCCTCAAAGCCCCCCTCCACAGCAATATTCCTCCCTCCCTCTCGCTATGGGCGGCACAGGACGGCGATCCGTCCTGTACCGCCTCTAATAGGCTTTAGCCTATCAGATGCTGGCGATCCCCGGCCAATCAGAGGCCGGGGATCGCCGATCTCCTTTACGGCGGATGTAAACACAGGGGATTTGTTCCACGCGTGTTTACATTTCGCCTGCGAGCCGCAATCGGAGGCTCGCAGGCTGTTCACGGAGACACCCTCCGTGAACTGACATGGAACGGCGGCTCGAACGAGCGGCCGTTTCCATGGAAACACCACTTCAACCTGCCAACGCCTATCGGCATTAGGCGGTCGTTAAGTGGTTAAAAGGAAATAAATATGCCAGTCGCCATATCCCTTTCACTTCAGGTGTGCTTTAAACTAATGAGATAAACAATTCTATCTATCCTCCTACTCTTAAAATGGCCTTTATTTTTAGAATCTTATAGTTTTAGTCTCTGTATATTAGTTAAACAAGTGGTCTCAACTGAATGATATAGTCCTTTTCACAGTTCAGAGAGTTCTAAACCAAAATATGACTATAACTATTGACCTTTTTTACCTACCCCCTGCTTTCAGGAAAATGTTATATGGATGTAATTCCTTTTCAGTGAAGGATGCTATAGTCCGACTGGGTCCCAACTGTAGAGGAACCGTCACTTGCATACTTTATTGTTAACTCTTTCAGGCAGAAAGAGAACAAAAGAAACACAGCAACTTACAGGATAGATATTTGTGTGCTTGGCACTGTACCAATGCAAGCCTATCTCATCATGTCACCTCGGGTACACTTTAAGGAGCAGGGGTCAAACACAAGGCCCGTGGGGCAAATGTGGCCCTCCTTGCCATTTTATGTGGCCCTCGAGCATTTCAAATGTGCATCAAGGTTATCAGTAAAAGAACAACAGCACACTGCCTTCCCATCCAGAGGAGCACACGCGTGACATTGTTTCTGACTGAAATATTGTCAGTTTGAGCCGGGATGCAGCAATAACCCACAAGACACCTAACCGCCACACCCATGGTGCCCCCTCCTGGGATCCAAACTTCTCAATCTCCATGTGGCCTGTAAAAGACATACACCCCGTCCACCCCACACCATCTCCCGCACATAGCAGAATAATGCAGTGGAGCTGGAGTAGTGTGACATTTACCTGCTTCAGCGATTCATTGTTTCTCTTCTGTACTTCCTGGAAGCCAAACGCTCTGTGCTGCATATCTCCTTCTCCCAATCACATGACATGCCTCAGGAGCAAGCAGGGCTGGATTTGTACGCTTTACCACCCAAGGCCACTGTCACCAGCCACCCCCCTTCAGTATAGGTAGCAAGATGACCCCTCCCCCTTCCCTCCAGTATAAGTAGCCTGATGACCCCCCTGATGACCCCCCCCCCCAGTATAGGTAGCCAGATGACCGCTTCCCCCTTTCCCTCCAGTATAGGTAGACAGATGACCCCTCCCCCTTTCCCTCCAGTATAAGTAGCCAGATGACCCCTCCCCCCCTTTCCCTCCAGTATAGGTAGCCAGATGACCGCTTCCCCCTTTCCCTCCAGTATAGGTAGCCAGATGACTCACTTAATCCCTCCTTTTCCCACCCCATAGGTAGCCAGCTCGCCTTAACACCACAGCAGCCGTCAGTGTCACTCATTTCTCCACTCGTCTCCAATGCAGAAGCTTCCTTTCCATCTCCAATGCTGCCCAAGTCCATAGCCACAATGCAAACGTGCACAGAGAGCAAGGAGCCTGCTACACAGGCGGCTAGCAGCAGAATACCATGGTCATGCGCTTGCCTGATCTTCCTGCATTGCAGCATTTGCAAGCTTGCAAATGCTGCACCAGTTTAGCCTGCTGCTTTGGTGCCCTTGCTCCTTTGGTGCCCTAGGCCATGGCCTAGGTGGCCTTGGCCTAGGGCACCAAAGGAGCAAGGGCACCAAAGCAGCAGGCTAAACTGGTGCAGCATTTGCAAGCTTGCAAATGCTGCAATGCAGGAAGATCAGGCAAGCGCATGACCATGGTATTCTGCTGCTAGCCGCCTGTGTAGCAGGCTCCTTGCTCTCTGTGCACGTTTGCATTGTGGCTATGGACTTGGGCAGCATTGGAGATGGAAAGGAAGCTTCTGCATTGGAGACGAGTGGAGAAATGAGTGACACTGACGGCTGCTGTGGTGCACTGGATGGCCTTGGCCTAAATCCGGCCCTGGGAGCAAGAGGTGTGCAGCATAGAGCATGTGGCTGTCCGGAAGTTTGGAGGAGACCTGAAGTAGTGCAGGAGCAGGTAAATATTATACTGCTCCACTGCACTACTCTGCCTGCAGAAGGGGAGGAGCACGCCCCCACAGTCACTATAGTTACACCACTTCGTTTGAGACTGTTCAATGAATGTGTAAACTAAATAAACAGTTTGGCCGATGACTTAGGCTATGTTTCAGATTTTGGCCCCTTATGCTAGGTACACACGATACAATTTTCTGGCAGATTTACCTCCCAGATCGATTATTTCCAACATGGCCGATCTGAATTTCGTTCGATTTCCTTAGAAGTGAACATAATGCGATTGGATCGAAATTCAGATTGAACATGTTGGAAATAATCGATCTGGCAGCTAAATCTGACAGAAGATTGTATGGTGTGTAATTAGCATTACATGATTGTGTTTGACACTACTGCTTTAAAGAGAACCTGAGAAGGAATGAAATAAAAAAAAAATGGACATACCTGGGGCTTCCTCCAGCCTCCTCCAGGCTTATCGCTCCCTCGCCTTCCTCCTCCACCTCCTCGTTCGTCCACAATTGGCCCCCAAAAATCCTCCAGTTCGAGGTCAACTGCACGTGCGCAGCATGGCCACGTTCCCTGCTATGGGAGTGCAACGGGGGAGCGCGCTCAGCCGGACTGCACCGACTGGCCCTGACTGGAGGTTTTGTCGGGGCCAGTTGCAGGTGAATGAGGAGGCGGAGGAGGATGGCACAGGAGTAATAAGCCTGGAGGGGGTTGGAGGAAGCCCTAGGTATATATATTTTTATCTTGAGGCATTGTTCAGAATGTGATCCAAGTGAGATTTAGGCATAAATGTATCTGACATGAATGCAGCTGTTTGGTGCTCATAGCAACCAATCAGTAGAGATGGCCCGAAAAGTTTGCAGTATTCTGCGAACGTCGGCTGTTCGCATTCGTGGCGAATAGCGTACATTTGGTGTGTTTGATTCACCCTCTATACATTATCATTGAGCTAAACTTTGACCCCTTGCCTCAGTCAGCAGACACATGGCAGCCAATCAGCAAGCACCCCTTCCTGGACCCTCCACCCCCTTATCAAAAAGCAGTAGCGGTGGCCATATTGGATTAATTCTCTGCTGGCTGCTGACTGTTAGTGAGAGCAGGGTTAGACGTGCTGCAGATAGGTAGGGAAAGCATTAGGTAGGCCTGTATTCTCGTTCCTCACTTGATGTGAAAGCACCCCAAACAGACCTTTTGAGGGCTAGCACATCGGTCTCCTGTGTTTTTTTGTGTGTGAGACACTCCACAGCCCACTGACACCTGAGCTGTGTGCACACTACTGCTGTTGCCTCTTTAAGTTGCAGGCACAGAACCACTCCAGTGCATTATTATTTTACTGTATTCTTATAGTACTATTGCATTTCTCTATGTGAGACACTCCACAGCCCACTGACACCAAGAGCTGTGTGTAATGTGATTTCTGCCCTTTAGGGATTAAAACCTGACTTTACGTAATTTTTGGTGGAACTTTTGGCATGGATGCCCCTGCCCAGGTGTTACACCCTTGAAACAACTTTTCCATCACTTTTGTGGCCAGAAACGTCTATGTAGGTTTTAAAATTTGCGAATGGAACATTTTTTGATCGTGACATCTCTACCAATCAGATTTCCCTTTTGTCTTGTGGAATATGAGAACATGATATGAAGTGTCTTATTGGTTACTATGTTATATTATGCGAACGCATTAAATACATGCAGAATGCAGCGGAATAAGATTCTCCCTACGGCACTGTTTCCATAGCAATCTTGTTTGCTTTTGGAAG